>NC_134688.1:65306972-65457140 GCF_050947455.1 Rhinoderma darwinii
CTGCATTGAGGATAGATTGGAGAGGGGAGAGTTTAGTGAGGGGAAGACCGACTAGTAATGAGTTACAGTAGTCAAGACGAGAGTGAATCAGAGCAACAATGAGAGTTTTGGCAGTTTCCTCCGTAAGAAAAGAGCGGATTCTGGAGATGTTTTTTAGGTGAAAATGACAGGAGCGTGAAAGTGATTGTATGTGAGGAGTAAAGGAAAGATCTGAGTCAAAAATAACCCCGAGACAGCGGGCGTGCTGCTTAGGAGTTATGATAGTGCCACACACAGAGATAGAGACATCAGGTTTAGGGAGGTTAGTAGATGGTTGGAACACAAGGAGCTCAGTTTTAGAAAGATTCAGTTTCAGATAGAGAGAGGACATGATGTTAGAGACAGCGGACAGACAATCACTGGTGTTCTGTATTAGAGCAGGGGTGATGTCACGGGAAGAGGTATATAATTGGGTGTCATCAGCGTAGAGATGGTACTGGAAGCCAAATCTGCTGATGGTTTGTCCAATAGGAGCTGTGTAGAGAGAAAAGAGGAGTGGACCTAGGACTGATCCCTGAGGAACCCCGATATCAAGGGGAAGAGGAGAAGAAGTGGAACCAGCAAATGACACACTGAATGAGCGGTCAGAGAGGTAGGAGGAAAACCAAGAGAGAGCCGCGTCCTTGAGGCCAATAGAGTGGAGCATGTTAAGTAGGAGTTTGTGGTCTACAGTGTCAAAGGCTGCAGAGAGATCCAAAAGAATCAGGAGAGAGGATTTACCGTCCGATTTAGCCGCCAAGAGATCATTTGAGACTTTAGTAAGGGCAGTTTCTGTGGAGTGTAGAGTGCGGAAACCAGATTGTAAGGGGTCAAGAATGGAGTTAGCAGAGAGATAGCGGATAAGGCGAGAGTAGACCAAGCGTTCCAGGAGTTTGGAGATGAAGGGCAGATTAGAGACTGGTCGGTAGTTGGCAGCGCTGGATGGGTCAAGTGTTGGTTTTTTCAATAATGGGTTTATAATGGCATGTTTAAAAGCGGAGGGAAAGATACCAGAGGAAAGAGAGAGGTTAAATATTTTAGTGAGGTGACTAGTGACAGCTGTGGAGAGGGACTGGAGGAGGTGTGAGGGGACAGGATCACTAGGGCAGGTAGTAGGACGAGAAGAAGAGAGGAGCCTCGAGACTTCTTCTTCAGTTATTGGGTCAAATGCTGAGAGTGAAGAAGAGGGAGTGTGGGGGGGAAGGGGATCTTCAGTTATTGGGTCAAATGCTGAGAGTGAAGAAGAGGGAGTGTGGGGGGGAAGGGGATCGATGTTACTAGGGGACTGGGAGAGAATATCATGCCGGATGTTGTCAATTTTAACTTTAAAATAATTGGCCAGGTCTTCAGCACTGAGATCTGTGATTGGTGTCTGCACTTTAGGACTAAGGAGGGAGTGAAAAGTATCAAAGAGGCGTTTTGGATTATTAGATAGTGTGGAGATGAGAGAAGTGAAGTAGACTTGTTTGGCGCGGTGAAGGGCAGAGTTGTAAGTTTTGAGCATAAATTTGTAATGGAGGAAATCTGCATCCAAATGCGATTTTCTCCACAGTCGTTCGGCACATCTCAAGCACCGCTGAAGAAAGCGGGATTGAGGCGTGTGCCAGGGTTGTCGTCGTCTTTGTCGGGTGGTTCGGAGTGTAGTGGGGGCTGCTTCATCCAATGCATTTTTGAGAATGTTGTTATAAAGTTTGGCAGCCAGATTGGGACAGGAGAGGGAAGAGATAGGGGACAATGAGGACTGTAGACTGTCTATGAATTTCACAGTGTTAATGGCATGTAGATTTCTGTATGTATTCTGGACTATCAGGTTATAAAAAATGAATTTAACAACATGTGTGCAAGCCTTCAGTGCATGCACACATGGTGTTAAAAAAAATCCGGCCTCCTCCTACCCCTTCAGCCGGCCATTCCATCTCCAGAATTGGTGCATTTTTAGGAGTATTATTACACCAATATTTCCTAACATCTAGTTTAAATATAGGATAGTACCTGCTGGTCCAGAATATCCAACGCTTCTGATCGCAAGTGCTGTCCATACCTTTCTTAAATGTGTTACTCCACGATCCAACAGGTGTGTAGCGCGCCAAGTTCCTCTTCATCCCTTGGAGGCACGTTCTTCTGGTACCAATATTAGTACACCATTGCTCTTTTACCTACAACAAATGACCCATTCTTTGCCCACAATATGGGAAAGAATGAGGGGCACAACGCCAATTCGAACTGGAAAACATTCTTTGTCTTAATGTGTGACAAACTTGTATGTATTCTGGACTATCAGGCTATAAAAAATGAATTTAACAACATGTGTGCAAGCCTTCAGTGCATGCACACATGGTGTTAAAAAAAATCCGGCCTCCTCCTACCCCTTCAGCCGGCCATTCCATCTCCAGAATTGGTGCATTTTTAGGAGTATTATTTCACCAATATTTCCTAACATCTAGTTTAAATATAGGATAGTACCTGCTGGCCCAGAATATCCAACGCTCCCGATCGCAAGTGCTGTCCATACCTTTCCTAAATGTGTTACTCCACGATCCAACAGGTGTGTAGCGCGCCAAATTCCTCTTCATTTCTTGGAGGCGCGTTCTTCTGGTACCAATATTTCTACACCACTCCTCTTTTACCTACAACAAATGACCCATTCTTTGCCCACAATATGGGAAAGAATGAGAGGCACAACGCCAATTCGAACTGGAAAACATTCTTTGTCTTAACGTGTGACAAACTTGTATGTATTCTGGACTATCAGGCTATAAAAAATGAATTTAACAACATGTGTGCAAGCCTTCAGTGCATGCACACATGGTGTTAAAAAAAATCCGGCCTCCTCCTACCCCTTCAGCCGGCCATTCCATCTCCAGAATTGGTGCATTTTTAGGAGTATTATTACACCAATATTTCCTAACATCTAGTTTATAGATAGGATAGTACCTGCTGGTCCAGAATATCCAACGCTCCCGATCGCAAGTGCTGTCCATACCTTTCTTAAATGTGTTACTCCACGATCCAACAGGTGTGTAGCGCGCCAAGTTCCTCTTCATCCCTTGGAGGCACGTTCTTCTGGTACCAATATTGCTACACCACTCCTCTTTTACCTACAACAAATGACCCATTCTTTGCCCACAATATGGGAAAGAATGAGGGGCACAACGCCAATTCGAACTGGAAAACATTCTTTGTCTTAACGTGTGACAAACTTGTATGTATTCTGGACTATCAGACTGTAAAAAATTAATTTAACAACATGTGTGCAAGGCTTCAGTGCATGCACACATGGTGTTAAAAAAAATCCGGCCTCCTCCTACCCCTTCAGCCGGCCATTCCATCTCCAGAATTGGTGCATTTTTAGGAGTATTATTACACCAATATTTCCTAACATCTAGTTTAAAGATGGGATAGTACCTGCTGGTCCAGAACATCCAACGAACCCGTTCGCAAGTGCTGTCCATACCTTTCCTAAATGTGTTACTCCACGATCCAACAGGTGTGTAGCGCGCCAAATTCCTCTTCATTTCTTGGAGGCGCGTTCTTCTGGTACCAATATTGCTACACCACTCCTCTTTTACCTACAACAAATGACCCATTCTTTGCCCACAATATGGGAAAGAATGAGGGGCACAACGCCAATTCGAACTGGAAAACATTCTTTGTCTTAACGTGTGACAAACTTGTATGTATTCTGGACTATCAGGCTGTAAAAAATGAATTTAACAACATGTGTGCAAGCCTTCAGTGCATGCACACATGGTGTTAAAAAAAATCCGGCCTCCTCATACCCCTTCAGCCGGCCATTCCATCTCCAAAATTGGTGCATTTTTAGGAGTATTATTACACCAATATTTCCTAACATCTAGTTTAAATATAGGATAGTACCTGCTGGTCCAGAATATCCAACGCTTCTGATCGCAAGTGCTGTCCATACCTTTCTTAAATGTGTTACTCCACGATCCAACAGGTGTGTAGCGCGCCAAGTTCCTCTGAATCCCTTGGAGGCACGTTCTTCTGGTACCAATATTAGTACACCATTGCTCTTTTACCTACAACAAATGACCCATTCTTTGCCCACAATATGGGAAAGAATGAGGGGCACAACGCCAATTCGAACTGGAAAACATTCTTTGTCTTAACGTGTGACAAACTTGTATGTATTCTGGACTATCAGGCTATAAAAAATGAATTTAACAACATGTGTGCAAGCCTTCAGTGCATGCACACATGGTGTTAAAAAAAATCCGGCCTCCTCCTACCCCTTCAGCCGGCCATTCCATCTCCAGAATTGGTGCATTTTTAGGAGTATTATTACACCAATATTTCCTAACATCTAGTTTAAATATAGGATAGTACCTGCTGGCCCAGAATATCCAATGCTCCCGATCGCAAGTGCTGTCCATACCTTTCCTAAATGTGTTACTCCGCGATCCAACAGGTGTGTAGCGCGCCAAATTCCTCTTCATTTCTTGGAGGCGCGTTCTTCTGGTACCAATATTGCTACACCACTCCTCTTTTACCTACAACAAATGACCCATTCTTTGCCCACAATATGGGATAGAATGAGGGGCACAACGCCAATTCGAACTGGAAAACATTCTTTGTCTTAACGTGTGACAAACTGGTATGTATTCTGGACTATCAGGCTATAAAAAATGAATTTAACAACATGTGTGCAAGCCTTCAGTGCATGCACACATGGTGTTAAAAAAAAATCCGGCCTCCTCCTACCCCTTCAGCCGGCCATTCCATCTCCAGAATTGGTGCATTTTTAGGAGTATTATTACACCAATATTTCCTAACATCTAGTTTATAGATAGGATAGTACCTGCTGGTCCAGAATATCCAACGCTTCTGATCGCAAGTGCTGTCCATACCTTTCTTAAATGTGTTACTCCACAATCCAACAGGTGTGTAGCGCGCCAAGTTCCTCTTCATCCGTTGGAGGCACGTTCTTCTGGTACAAAAAATTAGTACACCATTCCTCTTTTACCTACAACAAATGACCCATTCTTTGCCCACAATATGGGAAAGAATGAGGGGCACAACGCCAATTCAAACTGGAAAACATTCTTTGTCTTAACGTGTGACAAACTTGTATGTATTCTGGACTATCAGGCTATAAAAAATGAATTTAACAACATGTGTGCAAGCCTTCAGTGCATGCACACATGGTGTTAAAAAAAATCCGGCCTCCTCCTACCCCTTCAGACGGCCTTTCCATCTCCAGAATTGGTGCATTTTTAGGAGTATTATTACACCAATATTTCCTAACATCTAGTTTAAATATAGGATAGTACCTGCTGGCCCAGAATATCCAACGCTCCGGATCGCAAGTGCTGTCCATACCTTTCCTAAATGTGTTACTCCACGATCCAACAGGTGTGTAGCGCGCCAAATTCCTCTTCATTTCTTGGAGGCGCGTTCTTCTGGTACCAATATTGCTACACCACTCCTCTTTTACCTACAACAAATGACCCATTCTTTGGCCACAATATGGGAAAGAATGAGGGGCACAACGCCAATTCGAACTGGAAAACATTCTTTGTCTTAACGTGTGACAAACTTGTATGTATTCTGGACTATCAGGCTATAAAAAATGAATTTAACAACATGTGTGCAAGCCTTCAGTGCATGCACACATGGTGTTAAAAAAAATCCGGCCTCCTCCTACCCCTTCAGCCGGCCATTCCATCTCCAGAATTGGTGCATTTTTAGGAGTATTATTACACCAATATTTCCTAACATCTAGTTTAAATATAGGATAGTACCTGCTGGCCCAGAATATCCAACGCTACCGATCGCAAGTGCTGTCCATACCTTTCCTAAATGTGTTACTCCACGATCCAACAGGTGTGTAGCGCGCCAAATTCCTCTTCACTTCTTGGAGGCGCGTTCTTCTGGTACCAATATTGCTACACCACTCCTCTTTTACCTACAACAAATGACCCATTCTTTGACCACAATATGGGAAAGAATGAGGGGCACAACGCCAATTCGAACTGGAAAACATTCTTTGTCTTAACGTGTGACAAACTGGTATGTATTCTGGACTATCAGGCTATAAAAAATGAATTTAACAACATGTGTGCAAGCCTTCAGTGCATGCACACATGGTGTTAAAAAAAAATCCGGCCTCCTCCTACCGCTTCAGCCGGCCATTCCATCTCCAGAATTGGTCCATTTTTAGGAGTATTATTACACCAATATTTCCTAACATCTAGTTTATAGATAGGATAGTACCTGCTGGTCCAGAATATCCAACGCTTCTGATCGCAAGTGCTGTCCATACCTTTCTTAAATGTGTTACTCCACGATCCAACAGGTGTGTAGCGCGCCAAATTCCTCTTCATTTCTTGGAGGCGCGTTCTTCTGGTACCAATATTGCTACACCACTCCTCTTTTACCTACAACAAATGACCCATTCTTTGCCCACAATATGGGAAAGAATGAGGGGCACAACGCCAATTCGAACTGGAAAACATTCTTTGTCTTAACGTGTGACAAACTGGTATGTATTCTGGACTATCAGGCTATAAAAAATGAATTTAACAACATGTGTGCAAGCCTTCAGTGCATGCACACATGGTGTTAAAAAAAAATCCGGCCTCCTCCTACCGCTTCAGCCGGCCATTCCATCTCCAGAATTGGTCCATTTTTAGGAGTATTATTACACCAATATTTCCTAACATCTAGTTTATAGATAGGATAGTACCTGCTGGTCCAGAATATCCAACGCTTCTGATCGCAAGTGCTGTCCATACCTTTCTTAAATGTGTTACTCCACGATCCAACAGGTGTGTAGCGCGCCAAATTCCTCTTCATTTCTTGGAGGCGCGTTCTTCTGGTACCAATATTGCTACACCACTCCTCTTTTACCTACAACAAATGACCCATTCTTTGCCCACAATATGGGAAAGAATGAGGGGCACAACGCCAATTCGAACTGGAAAACATTCTTTGTCTTAACGTGTGACAAACTGGTATGTATTCTGGACTATCAGGCTATAAAAAATGAATTTAACAACACGTGTGCAAGCCTTCAGTGCATGCACACATGGTGTTAAAAAAAAATCCGGCCTCCTCCTACCCCTTCAGCCGGCCATTCCATCTCCAGAATTGGTGCATTTTTAGGAGTATTATTACACCAATATTTCCTAACATCTAGTTTAAAGATAGGATAGTACCTGCTGGTCCAGAATATCCAACGAACCCATTCGCAAGTGCTGTCCATACCTTTCCTAAATGTGTTACTCCACGATCCAACAGGTGTGTAGCGCGCCAAATTCCTCTTCATTTCTTGGAGGCGCGTTCTTCTGGCACCAATATTATTACACCATTCCTCTTCTACCTACAACAAATGACCCATTCTTTGCCCACAATATGGGAAAGAATGAGGGGCACAACGCCAATTCGAACTGGAAAACATTCTTTGTCTTAACGTGTGACAAACTTGTATGTATTCTGGACTATCAGGCTATAAAAAATGAATTTAACAACATGTGTGCAAGCCTTCAGTGCATGCACACATGGTGTTAAAAAAAATCCGGCCTCCTCCTACCCCTTCAGCCGGCCATTCCATCTCCAGAATTGGTGCATTTTTAGGAGTATTATTACACCAATATTTCCTAACATCTAGTTTAAATATAGGATAGTACCTGCTGGCCCAGAATATCCAACGCTCCCGATCGCAAGTGCTGTCCATATCTTTCCTAAATGTGTTACTCCACGATCCAACAGGTGTGTAGCGTGCCAAATTCCTCTTCATTTCTTGGAGGCGCGTTCTTCTGGTACCAATATTGCTACACCACTCCTCTTTTACCTACAACAAATGACCCATTCTTTGCCCACAATATGGGAAAGAATGAGGGGCACAACGCCAATTCGAACTGGAAAACATTCTTTGTCTTAACGTGTGACAAACTTGTATGTATTCTGGACTATCAGGCTATAAAAAATGAATTTAACAACATGTGTGCAAGCCTTCAGTGCATGCACACATGGTGTTAAAAAAAATCCGGCCTCCTCCTACCCCTTCAGCCGGCCATTCCATCTCCAGAATTGGTGCATTTTTAGGAGTATTATTACACCAATATTTCCTAACATCTAGTTTAAATATAGGATAGTACCTGCTGGCCCAGAATATCCAACGCTACCGATCGCAAGTGCTGTCCATACCTTTCCTAAATGTGTTACTCCACGATCCAACAGGTGTGTAGCGCGCCAAATTCCTCTTCACTTCTTGGAGGCGCGTTCTTCTGGTACCAATATTGCTACACCACTCCTCTTTTAACTACAACAAATGACCCATTCTTTGCCCACAATATGGGAAAGAATGAGGGGCACAACGCCAATTCGAACTGGAAAACATTCTTTGTCTTAACGTGTGACAAACTGGTATGTATTCTGGACTATCAGGCTATAAAAAATGAATTTAACAACATGTGTGCAAGCCTTCAGTGCATGCACACATGGTGTTAAAAAAAAATCCGGCCTCCTCCTACCGCTTCAGCCGGCCATTCCATCTCCAGAATTGGTGCATTTTTAGGAGTATTATTACACCAATATTTCCTAACATCTAGTTTATAGATAGGATAGTACCTGCTGGTCCAGAATATCCAACGCTTCTGATCGCAAGTGCTGTCCATACCTTTCTTAAATGTGTTACTCCACAATCCAACAGGTGTGTAGCGCGCCAAGTTCCTCTTCATCCCTTGGAGGCACGTTCTTCTGGTACCAAAATTAGTACACCATTCCTCTTTTACTTACAACAAATGACCCATTCTTTGCCCACAATATGGGAAAGAATGAGGGGCACAACGCCAATTCAAACTGGAAAACATTCTTTGTCTTAACGTGTGACAAACTTGTATGTATTCTGGACTATCAGGCTATAAAAAATGAATTTAACAACATGTGTGCAAGCCTTCAGTGCATGCACACATGGTGTTAAAAAAAAATCCGGCCTCCTCCTACCGCTTCAGCCGGCCATTCCATCTCCAGAATTGGTGCATTTTTAGGAGTATTATTACACCAATATTTCCTAACATCTAGTTTATAGATAGGATAGTACCTGCTGGTCCAGAATATCCAACGCTTCTGATCGCAAGTGCTGTCCATACCTTTCTTAAATGTGTTACTCCACAATCCAACAGGTGTGTAGCGCGCCAAGTTCCTCTTCATCCCTTGGAGGCACGTTCTTCTGGTACCAAAATTAGTACACCATTCCTCTTTTACTTACAACAAATGACCCATTCTTTGCCCACAATATGGGAAAGAATGAGGGGCACAACGCCAATTCAAACTGGAAAACATTCTTTGTCTTAACGTGTGACAAACTTGTATGTATTCTGGACTATCAGGCTATAAAAAATGAATTTAACAACATGTGTGCAAGCCTTCAGTGCATGCACACATGGTGTTAAAAAAAATCCGGCCTCCTCCTACCCCTTCAGCCGGCCATTCCATCTCCAGAATTGGTGCATTTTTAGGAGTATTATTACACCAATATTTCCTAACATCTAGTTTAAATATAGGATAGTACCTGCTGGTCCAAAATATCCAACGAAACCGTTCGCAAGTGCTGTCCATACCTTTCCTAAATGTGTTACTCCACGATCCAACAGGTGTATAGCGTGCCAAATTCCTCTTCATTTCTTGGAGGCGCGTTCTTCTGGTACCTATATTATTACAACACTCCTCTTTTACCTACAACAAATGACCCATTCTTTGCCCACAATATGGGAAAGAATGAGGGGCACAACGCCAATTCGAACTGGAAAACATTCTTTGTCTTAACGTGTGACAAACTTGTATGTATTCTGGACTATCAGGCTATAAAAAATGAATTTAACAACATGTGTGCAAGCCTTCAGTGCATGCACACATGGTGTTAAAAAAAATCCGGTCTCCTCCTTCCCCTTCAGCCGGCCATTCCATCTCCAGAATTGGTGCATTTTTAGGAGTATTATTACACCAATATTTCCTAACATCTAGTTTAAATATAGGATAGTACCTGCTGGCCCAGAATATCCAACGCTCCCGATCGCAAGTGCTGTCCATACCTTTCCTAAATGTGTTACTCCACGATCCAACAGGTGTGTAGCGCGCCAAATTCCTCTTCACTTCTTGGAGGCGCGTTCTTCTGGTACCAATATTGCTACACCACTCCTCTTTTAACTACAACAAATGACCCATTCTTTGCCCACAATATGGGAAAGAATGAGGGGCACAACGCCAATTCGAACTGGAAAACATTCTTTGTCTTAACGTGTGACAAACTGGTATGTATTCTGGACTATCAGGCTATAAAAAATGAATTTAACAACATGTGTGCAAGCCTTCAGTGCATGCACACATGGTGTTAAAAAAAAATCCGGCCTCCTCCTACCGCTTCAGCCGGCCATTCCATCTCCAGAATTGGTCCATTTTTAGGAGTATTATTACACCAATATTTCCTAACATCTAGTTTATAGATAGGATAGTACCTGCTGGTCCAGAATATCCAACGCTTCTGATCGCAAGTGCTGTCCATACCTTTCTTAAATGTGTTACTCCACGATCCAACAGGTGTGTAGCGCGCCAAATTCCTCTTCATTTCTTGGAGGCGCGTTCTTCTGGTACCAATATTGCTACACCACTCCTCTTTTACCTACAACAAATGACCCATTCTTTGCCCACAATATGGGAAAGAATGAGGGGCACAACGCCAATTCGAACTGGAAAATATTCTTTGTCTTAACGTGTGACAAACTGGTATGTATTCTGGACTATCAGGCTATAAAAAATGAATTTAACAACATGTGTGCAAGCCTTCAGTGCATGCACACATGGTGTTAAAAAAAAATCCGGCCTCCTCCTACCCCTTCAGCCGGCCATTCCATCTCCAGAATTGGTGCATTTTTAGGAGTATTATTACACCAATATTTCCTAACATCTAGTTTATAGATAGGATAGTACCTGCTGGTCCAGAATATCCAACGCTTCTGATCGCAAGTGCTGTCCATACCTTTCTTAAATGTGTTACTCCACAATCCAACAGGTGTGTAGCGCGCCAAGTTCCTCTTCATCCCTTGGAGGCACGTTCTTCTGGTACCAAAATTAGTACACCATTCCTCTTTTACTTACAACAAATGACCCATTCTTTGCCCACAATATGGGAAAGAATGAGGGGCACAACGCCAATTCAAACTGGAAAACATTCTTTGTCTTAACGTGTGACAAACTTGTATGTATTCTGGACTATCAGGCTATAAAAAATGAATTTAACAACATGTGTGCAAGCCTTCAGTGCATGCACACATGGTGTTAAAAAAAAATCCGGCCTCCTCCTACCGCTTCAGCCGGCCATTCCATCTCCAGAATTGGTCAATTTTTAGGAGTATTATTACACCAATATTTCCTAACATCTAGTTTATAGATAGGATAGTACCTGCTGGTCCAGAATATCCAACGCTTCTGATCGCAAGTGCTGTCCATACCTTTCTTAAATGTGTTACTCCACAATCCAACAGGTGTGTAGCGCGCCAAGTTCCTCTTCATCCCTTGGAGGCACGTTCTTCTGGTACCAAAATTAGTACACCATTCCTCTTTTACTTACAACAAATGACCCATTCTTTGCCCACAATATGGGAAAGAATGAGGGGCACAACGCCAATTCAAACTGGAAAACATTCTTTGTCTTAACGTGTGACAAACTTGTATGTATTCTGGACTATCAGGCTATAAAAAATGAATTTAACAACATGTGTGCAAGCCTTCAGTGCATGCACACATGGTGTTAAAAAAAATCCGGCCTCCTCCTACCCCTTCAGCCGGCCATTCCATCTCCAGAATTGGTGCATTTTTAGGAGTATTATTACACCAATATTTCCTAACATCTAGTTTAAATATAGGATAGTACCTGCTGGTCCAAAATATCCAACGAAACCGTTCGCAAGTGCTGTCCATACCTTTCCTAAATGTGTTACTCCACGATCCAACAGGTGTATAGCGTGCCAAATTCCTCTTCATTTCTTGGAGGCGCGTTCTTCTGGTACCTATATTATTACAACACTCCTCTTTTACCTACAACAAATGACCCATTCTTTGCCCACAATATGGGAAAGAATGAGGGGCACAACGCCAATTCGAACTGGAAAACATTCTTTGTCTTAACGTGTGACAAACTTGTATGTATTCTGGACTATCAGGCTATAAAAAATGAATTTAACAACATGTGTGCAAGCCTTCAGTGCATGCACACATGGTGTTAAAAAAAATCCGGTCTCCTCCTTCCCCTTCAGCCGGCCATTCCATCTCCAGAATTGGTGCATTTTTAGGAGTATTATTACACCAATATTTCCTAACATCTAGTTTAAATATAGGATAGTACCTGCTGGCCCAGAATATCCAACGCTCCCGATCGCAAGTGCTGTCCATACCTTTCCTAAATGTGTTACTCCACGATCCAACAGGTGTGTAGCGCGCCAAATTCCTCTTCACTTCTTGGAGGCGCGTTCTTCTGGTACCAATATTGCTACACCACTCCTCTTTTAACTACAACAAATGACCCATTCTTTGCCCACAATATGGGAAAGAATGAGGGGCACAACGCCAATTCGAACTGGAAAACATTCTTTGTCTTAACGTGTGACAAACTGGTATGTATTCTGGACTATCAGGCTATAAAAAATGAATTTAACAACATGTGTGCAAGCCTTCAGTGCATGCACACATGGTGTTAAAAAAAAATCCGGCCTCCTCCTACCGCTTCAGCCGGCCATTCCATCTCCAGAATTGGTCCATTTTTAGGAGTATTATTACACCAATATTTCCTAACATCTAGTTTATAGATAGGATAGTACCTGCTGGTCCAGAATATCCAACGCTTCTGATCGCAAGTGCTGTCCATACCTTTCTTAAATGTGTTACTCCACGATCCAACAGGTGTGTAGCGCGCCAAATTCCTCTTCATTTCTTGGAGGCGCGTTCTTCTGGTACCAATATTGCTACACCACTCCTCTTTTACCTACAACAAATGACCCATTCTTTGCCCACAATATGGGAAAGAATGAGGGGCACAACGCCAATTCGAACTGGAAAATATTCTTTGTCTTAACGTGTGACAAACTGGTATGTATTCTGGACTATCAGGCTATAAAAAATGAATTTAACAACATGTGTGCAAGCCTTCAGTGCATGCACACATGGTGTTAAAAAAAAATCCGGCCTCCTCCTACCCCTTCAGCCGGCCATTCCATCTCCAGAATTGGTGCATTTTTAGGAGTATTATTACACCAATATTTCCTAACATCTAGTTTATAGATAGGATAGTACCTGCTGGTCCAGAATATCCAACGCTTCTGATCGCAAGTGCTGTCCATACCTTTCTTAAATGTGTTACTCCACAATCCAACAGGTGTGTAGCGCGCCAAGTTCCTCTTCATCCCTTGGAGGCACGTTCTTCTGGTACCAAAATTAGTACACCATTCCTCTTTTACTTACAACAAATGACCCATTCTTTGCCCACAATATGGGAAAGAATGAGGGGCACAACGCCAATTCAAACTGGAAAACATTCTTTGTCTTAACGTGTGACAAACTTGTATGTATTCTGGACTATCAGGCTATAAAAAATGAATTTAACAACATGTGTGCAAGCCTTCAGTGCATGCACACATGGTGTTAAAAAAAAATCCGGCCTCCTCCTACCGCTTCAGCCGGCCATTCCATCTCCAGAATTGGTCCATTTTTAGGAGTATTATTACACCAATATTTCCTAACATCTAGTTTATAGATAGGATAGTACCTGCTGGTCCAGAATATCCAACGCTTCTGATCGCAAGTGCTGTCCATACCTTTCTTAAATGTGTTACTCCACAATCCAACAGGTGTGTAGCGCGCCAAGTTCCTCTTCATCCCTTGGAGGCACGTTCTTCTGGTACCAAAATTAGTACACCATTCCTCTTTTACTTACAACAAATGACCCATTCTTTGCCCACAATATGGGAAAGAATGAGGGGCACAACGCCAATTCAAACTGGAAAACATTCTTTGTCTTAACGTGTGACAAACTTGTATGTATTCTGGACTATCAGGCTATAAAAAATGAATTTAACAACATGTGTGCAAGCCTTCAGTGCATGCACACATGGTGTTAAAAAAAATCCGGCCTCCTCCTACCCCTTCAGCCGGCCATTCCATCTCCAGAATTGGTGCATTTTTAGGAGTATTATTACACCAATATTTCCTAACATCTAGTTTAAATATAGGATAGTACCTGCTGGTCCAAAATATCCAACGAAACCGTTCGCAAGTGCTGTCCATACCTTTCCTAAATGTGTTACTCCACGATCCAACAGGTGTATAGCGTGCCAAATTCCTCTTCATTTCTTGGAGGCGCGTTCTTCTGGTACCTATATTATTACAACACTCCTCTTTTACCTACAACAAATGACCCATTCTTTGCCCACAATATGGGAAAGAATGAGGGGCACAACGCCAATTCGAACTGGAAAACATTCTTTGTCTTAACGTGTGACAAACTTGTATGTATTCTGGACTATCAGGCTATAAAAAATGAATTTAACAACATGTGTGCAAGCCTTCAGTGCATGCACACATGGTGTTAAAAAAAATCCGGTCTCCTCCTTCCCCTTCAGCCGGCCATTCCATCTCCAGAATTGGTGCATTTTTAGGAGTATTATTACACCAATATTTCCTAACATCTAGTTTAAATATAGGATAGTACCTGCTGGCCCAGAATATCCAACGCTCCCGATCGCAAGTGCTGTCCATACCTTTCCTAAATGTGTTACTCCACGATCCAACAGGTGTGTAGCGCGCCAAATTCCTCTTCACTTCTTGGAGGCGCGTTCTTCTGGTACCAATATTGCTACACCACTCCTCTTTTAACTACAACAAATGACCCATTCTTTGCCCACAATATGGGAAAGAATGAGGGGCACAACGCCAATTCGAACTGGAAAACATTCTTTGTCTTAACGTGTGACAAACTGGTATGTATTCTGGACTATCAGGCTATAAAAAATGAATTTAACAACATGTGTGCAAGCCTTCAGTGCATGCACACATGGTGTTAAAAAAAAATCCGGCCTCCTCCTACCGCTTCAGCCGGCCATTCCATCTCCAGAATTGGTCCATTTTTAGGAGTATTATTACACCAATATTTCCTAACATCTAGTTTATAGATAGGATAGTACCTGCTGGTCCAGAATATCCAACGCTTCTGATCGCAAGTGCTGTCCATACCTTTCTTAAATGTGTTACTCCACGATCCAACAGGTGTGTAGCGCGCCAAATTCCTCTTCATTTCTTGGAGGCGCGTTCTTCTGGTACCAATATTGCTACACCACTCCTCTTTTACCTACAACAAATGACCCATTCTTTGCCCACAATATGGGAAAGAATGAGGGGCACAACGCCAATTCGAACTGGAAAATATTCTTTGTCTTAACGTGTGACAAACTGGTATGTATTCTGGACTATCAGGCTATAAAAAATGAATTTAACAACATGTGTGCAAGCCTTCAGTGCATGCACACATGGTGTTAAAAAAAAATCCGGCCTCCTCCTACCCCTTCAGCCGGCCATTCCATCTCCAGAATTGGTGCATTTTTAGGAGTATTATTACACCAATATTTCCTAACATCTAGTTTATAGATAGGATAGTACCTGCTGGTCCAGAATATCCAACGCTTCTGATCGCAAGTGCTGTCCATACCTTTCTTAAATGTGTTACTCCACAATCCAACAGGTGTGTAGCGCGCCAAGTTCCTCTTCATCCCTTGGAGGCACGTTCTTCTGGTACCAAAATTAGTACACCATTCCTCTTTTACTTACAACAAATGACCCATTCTTTGCCCACAATATGGGAAAGAATGAGGGGCACAACGCCAATTCAAACTGGAAAACATTCTTTGTCTTAACGTGTGACAAACTTGTATGTATTCTGGACTATCAGGCTATAAAAAATGAATTTAACAACATGTGTGCAAGCCTTCAGTGCATGCACACATGGTGTTAAAAAAAAATCCGGCCTCCTCCTACCGCTTCAGCCGGCCATTCCATCTCCAGAATTGGTCCATTTTTAGGAGTATTATTACACCAATATTTCCTAACATCTAGTTTATAGATAGGATAGTACCTGCTGGTCCAGAATATCCAACGCTTCTGATCGCAAGTGCTGTCCATACCTTTCTTAAATGTGTTACTCCACAATCCAACAGGTGTGTAGCGCGCCAAGTTCCTCTTCATCCCTTGGAGGCACGTTCTTCTGGTACCAAAATTAGTACACCATTCCTCTTTTACTTACAACAAATGACCCATTCTTTGCCCACAATATGGGAAAGAATGAGGGGCACAACGCCAATTCAAACTGGAAAACATTCTTTGTCTTAACGTGTGACAAACTTGTATGTATTCTGGACTATCAGGCTATAAAAAATGAATTTAACAACATGTGTGCAAGCCTTCAGTGCATGCACACATGGTGTTAAAAAAAATCCGGCCTCCTCCTACCCCTTCAGCCGGCCATTCCATCTCCAGAATTGGTGCATTTTTAGGAGTATTATTACACCAATATTTCCTAACATCTAGTTTAAATATAGGATAGTACCTGCTGGTCCAAAATATCCAACGAAACCGTTCGCAAGTGCTGTCCATACCTTTCCTAAATGTGTTACTCCACGATCCAACAGGTGTATAGCGTGCCAAATTCCTCTTCATTTCTTGGAGGCGCGTTCTTCTGGTACCTATATTATTACAACACTCCTCTTTTACCTACAACAAATGACCCATTCTTTGCCCACAATATGGGAAAGAATGAGGGGCACAACGCCAATTCGAACTGGAAAACATTCTTTGTCTTAACGTGTGACAAACTTGTATGTATTCTGGACTATCAGGCTATAAAAAATGAATTTAACAACATGTGTGCAAGCCTTCAGTGCATGCACACATGGTGTTAAAAAAAATCCGGTCTCCTCCTTCCCCTTCAGCCGGCCATTCCATCTCCAGAATTGGTGCATTTTTAGGAGTATTATTACACCAATATTTCCTAACATCTAGTTTAAATATAGGATAGTACCTGCTGGCCCAGAATATCCAACGCTCCCGATCGCAAGTGCTGTCCATACCTTTCCTAAATGTGTTACTCCACGATCCAACAGGTGTGTAGCGCACCAAGTTCCTCTTCATCCCTTGGAGGCACGTTCTTCTGGTACAAATATTATTACACCATTCCTCTTCTACCTACAACAAATGACCCATTCTTTGCCCACAATATGGGAAAGAATGAGGGGCACAACGCCAATTCGAACTGGAAAACATTCTTTGTCTTAACGTGTGACAAACTTGTATGTATTCTGGACTTTCAGACTATAAAAAATGAATTTAACAACATGTGTGCAAGCCTTCAGTGCATGCACACATGGTGTTAAAAAAAATCCGGCCTCCTCCTACCCCTTCAGCCGGCCATTCCATCTCCAGAATTGGTGCATTTTTAGGAGTATTATTACACCAATATTTCCTAACATCTAGTTTAAATATAGGATAGTACCTGCTGGCCCAGAATATGCAACGCTCCCGATCGCAAGTGCTGTCCATACCTTTCCTAAATGTGTTACTCCACGATCCAACAGGTGTATAGCGTGCCAAATTCCTCTTCATTTCTTGGAGGCGCGTTCTTCTGGTACCAATATTATTACAACACTCCTCTTTTACCTACAACAATTGACCCATTCTTTGCCCACAATATGGGAATGAATGAGGGGCACAACGCCAATTCGAACTGGAAAACATTCTTTGTCTTAACGTGTGACAAACTTGTATGTATTCTGGACTATCAGGCTATAAAAAATGAATTTAACAACATGTGTGCAAGCCTTCAGTGCATGCACACATGGTGTTAAAAAAAATCCGGCCTCCTCCTACCCCTTCAGCCGGCCATTCCATCTCCAGAATTGGTGCATTTTTAGGAGTATTATTACACCAATATTTCCTAACATCTAGTTTAAATATAGGATAGTACCTGCTGGCCCAGAATATCCAACGCTCCCGATCGCAAGTGCTGTCCATATCTTTCCTAAATGTGTTACTCCACGATCCAACAGGTGTGTAGCGCGCCAAATTCCTCTTCATTTCTTGGAGGCGCGTTCTTCTAGTACCAATATTATTACACCACTCCTCTTTTACCTACAACAAATGACCCATTCTTTGCCCACAATATGGGAAAGAATGAGGGGCACAACGCCAATTCGAACTGGAAAACATTCCTTGTCTTAACGTGTGACAAACTTGTATGTATTCTGGACTATCAGGCTATAAAAAATGAATTTAACAACATGTGTGCAAGCCTTCAGTGCATGCACACATGGTGTTAAAAAAAATCCGGCCTCCTCCTACCCCTTCAGCCGGCCATTCCATCTCCAGAATTGGTGCATTTTTAAGAGTATTATTACACCAATATTTCCTAACATCTAGTTTAAATATAGGATAGTACCTGCTGGCCAAGAATATCCAACGCTCCCGATCGCAAGTGCTGTCCATACCTTTCCTAAATGTGTTACTCCACGATCCAACAGGTGTGTAGCGCGCCAAATTCCTCTTCATTTCTTGGAGGCGCGTTCTTCTGGTACCAATATTGCTACACCACTCCTCTTTTACCTACAACAAATGACCCATTCTTTGCCCACAATATGGGAAAGAATGAGGGGCACAACGCCAATTCGAACTGGAAAACATTCTTTGTCTTAACGTGTGATAAACTTGTATGTATTCTGGACTATCAGGCTATAAAAAATGAATTTAACAACATGTGTGCAAGCCTTCAGTGCATGCACACATGGTGTTAAAAAAAATCCGGCCTCCTCCTACCCCTTCAGCCGGCCATTCCATCTCCAGAATTGGTGCATTTTTAGGAGTATTATTACACCAATATTTCCTAACATCTAGTTTATAGATAGGATAGTACCTGCTGGTCCAGAATATCCAACGCTTCTGATCGCAAGTGCTGTCCATACCTTTCTTAAATGTGTTACTCCACAATCCAACAGGTGTGTAGCGCGCCAAGTTCCTCTTCATCCCTTGGAGGCACGTTCTTCTGGTACCAAAATTAGTACACCATTCCTCTTTTACTTACAACAAATGACC
This sequence comes from Rhinoderma darwinii, assembly GCF_050947455.1. Taxonomy (NCBI): domain Eukaryota; kingdom Metazoa; phylum Chordata; class Amphibia; order Anura; family Rhinodermatidae; genus Rhinoderma; species Rhinoderma darwinii. The sequence goes on from NC_134688.1 coordinate 65,326,134, forward strand.
CATTCTTTGCCCACAATATGGGAAAGAATGAGGGGCACAACGCCAATTCAAACTGGAAAACATTCTTTGTCTTAACGTGTGACAAACTTGTATGTATTCTGGACTATCAGGCTATAAAAAATGAATTTAACAACATGTGTGCAAGCCTTCAGTGCATGCACACATGGTGTTAAAAAAAATCCGGCCTCCTCCTACCCCTTCAGCCGGCCATTCCATCTCCAGAATTGGTGCATTTTTAGGAGTATTATTACACCAATATTTCCTAACATCTAGTTTAAATATAGGATAGTACCTGCTGGTCCAAAATATCCAACGAAACCGTTCGCAAGTGCTGTCCATACCTTTCCTAAATGTGTTACTCCACGATCCAACAGGTGTATAGCGTGCCAAATTCCTCTTCATTTCTTGGAGGCGCGTTCTTCTGGTACCTATATTATTACAACACTCCTCTTTTACCTACAACAAATGACCCATTCTTTGCCCACAATATGGGAAAGAATGAGGGGCACAACGCCAATTCGAACTGGAAAACATTCTTTGTCTTAACGTGTGACAAACTTGTATGTATTCTGGACTATCAGGCTATAAAAAATGAATTTAACAACATGTGTGCAAGCCTTCAGTGCATGCACACATGGTGTTAAAAAAAATCCGGTCTCCTCCTTCCCCTTCAGCCGGCCATTCCATCTCCAGAATTGGTGCATTTTTAGGAGTATTATTACACCAATATTTCCTAACATCTAGTTTAAATATAGGATAGTACCTGCTGGCCCAGAATATCCAACGCTCCCGATCGCAAGTGCTGTCCATACCTTTCCTAAATGTGTTACTCCACGATCCAACAGGTGTGTAGCGCGCCAAATTCCTCTTCACTTCTTGGAGGCGCGTTCTTCTGGTACCAATATTGCTACACCACTCCTCTTTTAACTACAACAAATGACCCATTCTTTGCCCACAATATGGGAAAGAATGAGGGGCACAACGCCAATTCGAACTGGAAAACATTCTTTGTCTTAACGTGTGACAAACTGGTATGTATTCTGGACTATCAGGCTATAAAAAATGAATTTAACAACATGTGTGCAAGCCTTCAGTGCATGCACACATGGTGTTAAAAAAAAATCCGGCCTCCTCCTACCGCTTCAGCCGGCCATTCCATCTCCAGAATTGGTCCATTTTTAGGAGTATTATTACACCAATATTTCCTAACATCTAGTTTATAGATAGGATAGTACCTGCTGGTCCAGAATATCCAACGCTTCTGATCGCAAGTGCTGTCCATACCTTTCTTAAATGTGTTACTCCACGATCCAACAGGTGTGTAGCGCGCCAAATTCCTCTTCATTTCTTGGAGGCGCGTTCTTCTGGTACCAATATTGCTACACCACTCCTCTTTTACCTACAACAAATGACCCATTCTTTGCCCACAATATGGGAAAGAATGAGGGGCACAACGCCAATTCGAACTGGAAAATATTCTTTGTCTTAACGTGTGACAAACTGGTATGTATTCTGGACTATCAGGCTATAAAAAATGAATTTAACAACATGTGTGCAAGCCTTCAGTGCATGCACACATGGTGTTAAAAAAAAATCCGGCCTCCTCCTACCCCTTCAGCCGGCCATTCCATCTCCAGAATTGGTGCATTTTTAGGAGTATTATTACACCAATATTTCCTAACATCTAGTTTATAGATAGGATAGTACCTGCTGGTCCAGAATATCCAACGCTTCTGATCGCAAGTGCTGTCCATACCTTTCTTAAATGTGTTACTCCACAATCCAACAGGTGTGTAGCGCGCCAAGTTCCTCTTCATTTCTTGGAGGCGCGTTCTTCTGGTACCTATATTATTACAACACTCCTCTTTTACCTACAACAAATGACCCATTCTTTGCCCACAATATGGGAAAGAATGAGGGGCACAACGCCAATTCGAACTGGAAAACATTCTTTGTCTTAACGTGTGACAAACTTGTATGTATTCTGGACTATCAGGCTATAAAAAATGAATTTAACAACATGTGTGCAAGCCTTCAGTGCATGCACACATGGTGTTAAAAAAAATCCGGTCTCCTCCTTCCCCTTCAGCCGGCCATTCCATCTCCAGAATTGGTGCATTTTTAGGAGTATTATTACACCAATATTTCCTAACATCTAGTTTAAATATAGGATAGTACCTGCTGGCCCAGAATATCCAACGCTCCCGATCGCAAGTGCTGTCCATACCTTTCCTAAATGTGTTACTCCACGATCCAACAGGTGTGTAGCGCACCAAGTTCCTCTTCATCCCTTGGAGGCACGTTCTTCTGGTACAAATATTATTACACCATTCCTCTTCTACCTACAACAAATGACCCATTCTTTGCCCACAATATGGGAAAGAATGAGGGGCACAACGCCAATTCGAACTGGAAAACATTCTTTGTCTTAACGTGTGACAAACTTGTATGTATTCTGGACTTTCAGACTATAAAAAATGAATTTAACAACATGTGTGCAAGCCTTCAGTGCATGCACACATGGTGTTAAAAAAAATCCGGCCTCCTCCTACCCCTTCAGCCGGCCATTCCATCTCCAGAATTGGTGCATTTTTAGGAGTATTATTACACCAATATTTCCTAACATCTAGTTTAAATATAGGATAGTACCTGCTGGCCCAGAATATGCAACGCTCCCGATCGCAAGTGCTGTCCATACCTTTCCTAAATGTGTTACTCCACGATCCAACAGGTGTATAGCGTGCCAAATTCCTCTTCATTTCTTGGAGGCGCGTTCTTCTGGTACCAATATTATTACAACACTCCTCTTTTACCTACAACAATTGACCCATTCTTTGCCCACAATATGGGAATGAATGAGGGGCACAACGCCAATTCGAACTGGAAAACATTCTTTGTCTTAACGTGTGACAAACTTGTATGTATTCTGGACTATCAGGCTATAAAAAATGAATTTAACAACATGTGTGCAAGCCTTCAGTGCATGCACACATGGTGTTAAAAAAAATCCGGCCTCCTCCTACCCCTTCAGCCGGCCATTCCATCTCCAGAATTGGTGCATTTTTAGGAGTATTATTACACCAATATTTCCTAACATCTAGTTTAAATATAGGATAGTACCTGCTGGCCCAGAATATCCAACGCTCCCGATCGCAAGTGCTGTCCATATCTTTCCTAAATGTGTTACTCCACGATCCAACAGGTGTGTAGCGCGCCAAATTCCTCTTCATTTCTTGGAGGCGCGTTCTTCTAGTACCAATATTATTACACCACTCCTCTTTTACCTACAACAAATGACCCATTCTTTGCCCACAATATGGGAAAGAATGAGGGGCACAACGCCAATTCGAACTGGAAAACATTCCTTGTCTTAACGTGTGACAAACTTGTATGTATTCTGGACTATCAGGCTATAAAAAATGAATTTAACAACATGTGTGCAAGCCTTCAGTGCATGCACACATGGTGTTAAAAAAAATCCGGCCTCCTCCTACCCCTTCAGCCGGCCATTCCATCTCCAGAATTGGTGCATTTTTAAGAGTATTATTACACCAATATTTCCTAACATCTAGTTTAAATATAGGATAGTACCTGCTGGCCAAGAATATCCAACGCTCCCGATCGCAAGTGCTGTCCATACCTTTCCTAAATGTGTTACTCCACGATCCAACAGGTGTGTAGCGCGCCAAATTCCTCTTCATTTCTTGGAGGCGCGTTCTTCTGGTACCAATATTGCTACACCACTCCTCTTTTACCTACAACAAATGACCCATTCTTTGCCCACAATATGGGAAAGAATGAGGGGCACAACGCCAATTCGAACTGGAAAACATTCTTTGTCTTAACGTGTGATAAACTTGTATGTATTCTGGACTATCAGGCTATAAAAAATGAATTTAACAACATGTGTGCAAGCCTTCAGTGCATGCACACATGGTGTTAAAAAAAATCCGGCCTCCTCCTACCCCTTCAGCCGGCCATTCCATCTCCAGAATTGGTGCATTTTTAGGAGTATTATTACACCAATATTTCCTAACATCTAGTTTATAGATAGGATAGTACCTGCTGGTCCAGAATATCCAACGCTTCTGATCGCAAGTGCTGTCCATACCTTTCTTAAATGTGTTACTCCACAATCCAACAGGTGTGTAGCGCGCCAAGTTCCTCTTCATCCCTTGGAGGCACGTTCTTCTGGTACCAAAATTAGTACACCATTCCTCTTTTACTTACAACAAATGACCCATTCTTTGCCCACAATATGGGAAAGAATGAGGGGCACAACGCCAATTCAAACTGGAAAACATTCTTTGTCTTAACGTGTGACAAACTTGTATGTATTCTGGACTATCAGGCTATAAAAAATGAATTTAACAACATGTGTGCAAGCCTTCAGTGCATGCACACATGGTGTTAAAAAAAATCCGGCCTCCTCCTACCCCTTCAGCCGGCCATTCCATCTCCAGAATTGGTGCATTTTTAGGAGTATTATTACACCAATATTTCCTAACATCTAGTTTAAATATAGGATAGTACCTGCTGGTCCAAAATATCCAACGAAACCGTTCGCAAGTGCTGTCCATACCTTTCCTAAATGTGTTACTCCACGATCCAACAGGTGTATAGCGTGCCAAATTCCTCTTCATTTCTTGGAGGCGCGTTCTTCTGGTACCTATATTATTACAACACTCCTCTTTTACCTACAACAAATGACCCATTCTTTGCCCACAATATGGGAAAGAATGAGGGGCACAACGCCAATTCGAACTGGAAAACATTCTTTGTCTTAACGTGTGACAAACTTGTATGTATTCTGGACTATCAGGCTATAAAAAATGAATTTAACAACATGTGTGCAAGCCTTCAGTGCATGCACACATGGTGTTAAAAAAAATCCGGTCTCCTCCTTCCCCTTCAGCCGGCCATTCCATCTCCAGAATTGGTGCATTTTTAGGAGTATTATTACACCAATATTTCCTAACATCTAGTTTAAATATAGGATAGTACCTGCTGGCCCAGAATATCCAACGCTCCCGATCGCAAGTGCTGTCCATACCTTTCCTAAATGTGTTACTCCACGATCCAACAGGTGTGTAGCGCGCCAAATTCCTCTTCACTTCTTGGAGGCGCGTTCTTCTGGTACCAATATTGCTACACCACTCCTCTTTTAACTACAACAAATGACCCATTCTTTGCCCACAATATGGGAAAGAATGAGGGGCACAACGCCAATTCGAACTGGAAAACATTCTTTGTCTTAACGTGTGACAAACTGGTATGTATTCTGGACTATCAGGCTATAAAAAATGAATTTAACAACATGTGTGCAAGCCTTCAGTGCATGCACACATGGTGTTAAAAAAAAATCCGGCCTCCTCCTACCGCTTCAGCCGGCCATTCCATCTCCAGAATTGGTCCATTTTTAGGAGTATTATTACACCAATATTTCCTAACATCTAGTTTATAGATAGGATAGTACCTGCTGGTCCAGAATATCCAACGCTTCTGATCGCAAGTGCTGTCCATACCTTTCTTAAATGTGTTACTCCACGATCCAACAGGTGTGTAGCGCGCCAAATTCCTCTTCATTTCTTGGAGGCGCGTTCTTCTGGTACCAATATTGCTACACCACTCCTCTTTTACCTACAACAAATGACCCATTCTTTGCCCACAATATGGGAAAGAATGAGGGGCACAACGCCAATTCGAACTGGAAAATATTCTTTGTCTTAACGTGTGACAAACTGGTATGTATTCTGGACTATCAGGCTATAAAAAATGAATTTAACAACATGTGTGCAAGCCTTCAGTGCATGCACACATGGTGTTAAAAAAAAATCCGGCCTCCTCCTACCCCTTCAGCCGGCCATTCCATCTCCAGAATTGGTGCATTTTTAGGAGTATTATTACACCAATATTTCCTAACATCTAGTTTATAGATAGGATAGTACCTGCTGGTCCAGAATATCCAACGCTTCTGATCGCAAGTGCTGTCCATACCTTTCTTAAATGTGTTACTCCACAATCCAACAGGTGTGTAGCGCGCCAAGTTCCTCTTCATCCCTTGGAGGCACGTTCTTCTGGTACCAAAATTAGTACACCATTCCTCTTTTACTTACAACAAATGACCCATTTTTTGCCCACAATATGGGAAAGAATGAGGGGCACAACGCCAATTCAAACTGGAAAACATTCTTTGTCTTAACGTGTGACAAACTTGTATGTATTCTGGACTATCAGGCTATAAAAAATGAATTTAACAACATGTGTGCAAGCCTTCAGTGCATGCACACATGGTGTTAAAAAAAAATCCGGCCTCCTCCTACCGCTTCAGCCGGCCATTCCATCTCCAGAATTGGTCCATTTTTAGGAGTATTATTACACCAATATTTCCTAACATCTAGTTTATAGATAGGATAGTACCTGCTGGTCCAGAATATCCAACGCTTCTGATCGCAAGTGCTGTCCATACCTTTCTTAAATGTGTTACTCCACAATCCAACAGGTGTGTAGCGCGCCAAGTTCCTCTTCATCCCTTGGAGGCACGTTCTTCTGGTACCAAAATTAGTACACCATTCCTCTTTTACTTACAACAAATGACCCATTCTTTGCCCACAATATGGGAAAGAATGAGGGGCACAACGCCAATTCAAACTGGAAAACATTCTTTGTCTTAACGTGTGACAAACTTGTATGTATTCTGGACTATCAGGCTATAAAAAATGAATTTAACAACATGTGTGCAAGCCTTCAGTGCATGCACACATGGTGTTAAAAAAAATCCGGCCTCCTCCTACCCCTTCAGCCGGCCATTCCATCTCCAGAATTGGTGCATTTTTAGGAGTATTATTACACCAATATTTCCTAACATCTAGTTTAAATATAGGATAGTACCTGCTGGTCCAAAATATCCAACGAAACCGTTCGCAAGTGCTGTCCATACCTTTCCTAAATGTGTTACTCCACGATCCAACAGGTGTATAGCGTGCCAAATTCCTCTTCATTTCTTGGAGGCGCGTTCTTCTGGTACCTATATTATTACAACACTCCTCTTTTACCTACAACAAATGACCCATTCTTTGCCCACAATATGGGAAAGAATGAGGGGCACAACGCCAATTCGAACTGGAAAACATTCTTTGTCTTAACGTGTGACAAACTTGTATGTATTCTGGACTATCAGGCTATAAAAAATGAATTTAACAACATGTGTGCAAGCCTTCAGTGCATGCACACATGGTGTTAAAAAAAATCCGGTCTCCTCCTTCCCCTTCAGCCGGCCATTCCATCTCCAGAATTGGTGCATTTTTAGGAGTATTATTACACCAATATTTCCTAACATCTAGTTTAAATATAGGATAGTACCTGCTGGCCCAGAATATCCAACGCTCCCGATCGCAAGTGCTGTCCATACCTTTCCTAAATGTGTTACTCCACGATCCAACAGGTGTGTAGCGCACCAAGTTCCTCTTCATCCCTTGGAGGCACGTTCTTCTGGTACAAATATTATTACACCATTCCTCTTCTACCTACAACAAATGACCCATTCTTTGCCCACAATATGGGAAAGAATGAGGGGCACAACGCCAATTCGAACTGGAAAACATTCTTTGTCTTAACGTGTGACAAACTTGTATGTATTCTGGACTTTCAGACTATAAAAAATGAATTTAACAACATGTGTGCAAGCCTTCAGTGCATGCACACATGGTGTTAAAAAAAATCCGGCCTCCTCCTACCCCTTCAGCCGGCCATTCCATCTCCAGAATTGGTGCATTTTTAGGAGTATTATTACACCAATATTTCCTAACATCTAGTTTAAATATAGGATAGTACCTGCTGGCCCAGAATATGCAACGCTCCCGATCGCAAGTGCTGTCCATACCTTTCCTAAATGTGTTACTCCACGATCCAACAGGTGTATAGCGTGCCAAATTCCTCTTCATTTCTTGGAGGCGCGTTCTTCTGGTACCAATATTATTACAACACTCCTCTTTTACCTACAACAATTGACCCATTCTTTGCCCACAATATGGGAAAGAATGAGGGGCACAACGCCAATTCGAACTGGAAAACATTCTTTGTCTTAACGTGTGACAAACTTGTATGTATTCTGGACTATCAGGCTATAAAAAATGAATTTAACAACATGTGTGCAAGCCTTCAGTGCATGCACACATGGTGTTAAAAAAAATCCGGCCTCCTCCTACCCCTTCAGCCGGCCATTCCATCTCCAGAATTGGTGCATTTTTAGGAGTATTATTACACCAATATTTCCTAACATCTAGTTTAAATATAGGATAGTACCTGCTGGCCCAGAATATCCAACGCTCCCGATCGCAAGTGCTGTCCATATCTTTCCTAAATGTGTTACTCCACGATCCAACAGGTGTGTAGCGCGCCAAATTCCTCTTCATTTCTTGGAGGCGCGTTCTTCTAGTACCAATATTATTACACCACTCCTCTTTTACCTACAACAAATGACCCATTCTTTGCCCACAATATGGGAAAGAATGAGGGGCACAACGCCAATTCGAACTGGAAAACATTCCTTGTCTTAACGTGTGACAAACTTGTATGTATTCTGGACTATCAGGCTATAAAAAATGAATTTAACAACATGTGTGCAAGCCTTCAGTGCATGCACACATGGTGTTAAAAAAAATCCGGCCTCCTCCTACCCCTTCAGCCGGCCATTCCATCTCCAGAATTGGTGCATTTTTAAGAGTATTATTACACCAATATTTCCTAACATCTAGTTTAAATATAGGATAGTACCTGCTGGCCAAGAATATCCAACGCTCCCGATCGCAAGTGCTGTCCATACCTTTCCTAAATGTGTTACTCCACGATCCAACAGGTGTGTAGCGCGCCAAATTCCTCTTCATTTCTTGGAGGCGCGTTCTTCTGGTACCAATATTGCTACACCACTCCTCTTTTACCTACAACAAATGACCCATTCTTTGCCCACAATATGGGAAAGAATGAGGGGCACAACGCCAATTCGAACTGGAAAACATTCTTTGTCTTAACGTGTGATAAACTTGTATGTATTCTGGACTATCAGGCTATAAAAAATGAATTTAACAACATGTGTGCAAGCCTTCAGTGCATGCACACATGGTGTTAAAAAAAATCCGGCCTCCTCCTACCCCTTCAGCCGGCCATTCCATCTCCAGAATTGGTGCATTTTTAGGAGTATTATTACACCAATATTTCCTAACATCTAGTTTAAATATAGGATAGTACCTGCTGGCCCAGAATATCCAACGCTCCCGATCGCAAGTGCTGTCCATACCTTTCCTAAATGTGTTACTCCACGATCCAACAGGCGTGTAGCGCGCCAAATTCCTCTTCATTTCTTGGAGGCGCGTTCTTCTGGTACCAATATTGCTACAAAACTCCTCTTTTACCTACAACAAATGACCCATTCTTTGCCCACAATATGGGAAAGAATGAGGAGCACAACTCCAATTCGAACTGGAAAACATTCTTTGTCTTAACGTGTGATAAACTTGTATATATTCTGGACTATCAGGCTATAAAAAATGAATTTAACAACATGTGTGCAAGCCTTCAGTGCATGCACACATGGTGTTAAAAAAAATCCGGCCTCCTCCTACCCCTTCAGCCGGCCATTCCATCTCCAGAATTGGTGCATTTTTAGGAGTATTATTACACCAATATTTCCTAACATCTAGTTTAAATATAGGATAGTACCTGCTGGCCCAGAATATCCAACGCTCCCGATCGCAAGTGCTGTTCATATCTTTCCTAAATGTGTTACTCCACGATCCAACAGGTGTGTAGCGCGCCAAATTCCTCTTCATTTCTTGGAGGCGCGTTCTTCTAGTACTAATATTATTATACCACTCCTCTTTTACCTACAACAAATGACCCATTCTTTGCCCACAATATGGGAAAGAATGAGGGGCACAACGCCAATTCGAACTGGAAAACATTCTTTGTCTTAACGTGTGACAAACTTGTATGTATTCTGGACTATCAGGCTATAAAAAATGAATTTAACAACATGTGTGCAAGCCTTCAGTGCATGCACACATGGTGTTAAAAAAAATCCGGCCTCCTCCTACCCCTTCAGCCGGCCATTCCATCTCCAGAATTGGTGCATTTTTAAGAGTATTATTACACCAATATTTCCTAACATCTAGTTTAAATATAGGATAGTACCTGCTGGCCCAGAATATCCAACGCTCCCGATCGCAAGTGCTGTCCATACCTTTCCTAAATGTGTTACTCCACGATCCAACAGGTGTGTAGCGCGCCAAATTCCTCTTCATTTCTTGGAGGCGCGTTCTTCTGGTACCAATATTGCTACACCACTCCTCTTTTACCTACAACAAATGACCCATTCTTTGCCCACAATATGGGAAAGAATGAGGGGCACAACTCCAATTCGAACTGGAAAACATTCTTTGTCTTAACGTGTAATAAACTTGTATATATTCTGGACTATCAGGCTATAAAAAATGAATTTAACAACATGTGTGCAAGCCTTCAGTGCATGCACACATGGTGTTAAAAAAAATCCGGCCTCCTCCTACCCCTTCAGCCGGCCATTCCATCTCCAGAATTGGTGCATTTTTAGGAGTATTATTACACCAATATTTCCTAACATCTAGTTTAAATATAGGATAGTACCTGCTGGCCCAGAATATCCAACGCTCCCGATCGCAAGTGCTGTCCATACCTTTCCTAAATGTGTTACTCCACGATCCAACAGGTGTGTAGCGCGCCAAATTCCTCTTCATTTCTTGGAGGCGCGTTCTTCTGGTACCAATATTGCTACACCACTCCTCTTTTACCTACAACAAATGACCCATTCTTTGCCCACAATATGGGAAAGAATGAGGGGCACAACTCCAATTCGAACTGGAAAACATTCTTTGTCTTAACGTGTAATAAACTTGTATATATTCTGGACTATCAGGCTATAAAAAATGAATTTAACAACATGTGTGCAAGCCTTCAGTGCATGCACACATGGTGTTAAAAAAAATCCGGCCTCCTCCTACCCCTTCAGCCGGCCATTCCATCTCCAGAATTGGTGCATTTTTAGGAGTATTATTACACCAATATTTCCTAACATCTAGTTTATAGATAGGATAGTACCTGCTGGTCCAGAATATCCAACGCTCCCGATCGCAAGTGCTGTCCATACCTTTCTTAAATGTGTTACTCCACGATCCAACAGGTGTGTAGCGCGCCAAATTCCTCTTCATTTCTTGGAGGCGCGTTCTTCTGGTACCAATATTGCTACACCACTCCTCTTTTACCTACAACAAATGACCCATTCTTTGCCCACAATATGGGAAAGAATGAGGGGCACAACGCCAATTCGAACTGGAAAACATTCTTTGTCTTAACGTGTGATAAACTTGTATGTATTCTGGACTATCAGGCTATAAAAAATGAATTTAACAACATGTGTGCAAGCCTTCAGTGCATGCACACATGGTGTTAAAAAAAATCCAGCCTCCTCCTACCCCTTCAGCCGGCCATTCCATCTCCAGAATTGGTGCATTTTTAGGAGTATTATTACACCAATATTTCCTAACATCTAGTTTATAGATAGGATAGTACCTGCTGGTCCAGAATATCCAACGCTCCCGATCGCAAGTGCTATCCATACCTTTCTTAAATGTGTTACTCCACGATCCAACAGGTGTGTAGCGCGCCAAATTCCTCTTCATTTCTTGGAGGCACGTTCTTCTGGTACCAATATTAGTACACCATTCCTCTTCTACCTACAACAAATGATCCATTCTTTGCCCACAATATGGAAAAGAATGAGGGGCACAACGCCAATTCGAACTGGAAAACATTCTTTGTCTTAACGTGTGACAAGCTTGTATGTATTCTGGACTATAAGACTGTAAAAAATTAATTTAACAACATGTGTGCAAGGCTTCAGTGCATGCACACATGGTGTTAAAAAAAATCCGGCCTCCTCCTACCCCTTCAGCCGGCCATTCCATCTCCAGAATTGGTGCATTTTTAGGAGTATTATTACACCAATATTTCCTAACATCTAGTTTAAAGATAGGATAGTACCTGCTGGTCCAGAATATCCAACGAACCCATTCGCAAGTGCTGTCCATACCTTTCCTAAATGTGTTACTCCACGATCCAACAGGTGTGTAGCGCGCCAAATTCCTCTTCATTTCTTGGAGGAGCGTTCTTCTGGTACCAATATTATTACACAACTCCTCTTTTACCTACAACAAATGACCCATTCTTTGCCCACAATATGGGAAAGAATGAGGGGCACAACGCCAATTCGAACTGGAAAACATTCTTTGTCTTAACGTGTGACAAACTTGTATGTATTCTGGACTATCAGGCTATAAAAAATGAATTTAACAACATGTGTGCAAGCCTTCAGTGCATGCACACATGGTGTTAAAAAAAATCCGGCCTCCTCCTACCCCTTCAGCCGGCCATTCCATCTCCAGAATTGGTGCATTTTTAGGAGTATTATTAATCCAATATTTCCTAACATCTAGTTTAAAGATAGGATAGTACCTGCTGGTCCAGAATATCCAACGAACCCATTCGCAAGTGCTGTCCATACCTTTCCTAAATGTGTTACTCCACGATCCAACAGGTGTGTAGCGCGCCAAATTCCTCTTCATTTCTTGGAGGAGCGTTCTTCTGGTACCAATATTATTACACAACTCCTCTTTTACCTACAACAAATGACCCATTCTTTGCCCACAATATGGGAAAGAATGAGGGGCACAACGCCAATTCGAACTGGAAAACATTCTTTGTCTTAACGTGTGACAAACTTGTATGTATTCTGGACTATCAGGCTATAAAAAATGAATTTAACAACATGTGTGCAAGCCTTCAGTGCATGCACACATGGTGTTAAAAAAAATCCGGCCTCCTCCTACCCCTTCAGCCGGCCATTCCATCTCCAGAATTGGTGCATTTTTAGGAGTATTATTAATCCAATATTTCCTAACATCTAGTTTAAAGATAGGATAGTACCTGCTGGTCCAGAATATCCAACGAACCCGTTCGCAAGTGCTGTCCATACCTTTCCTAAATGTGTTACTCCACGATCCAACAGGTGTGTAGCGTGCCAAATTCCTCTTCATTTCTTGGAGGCGCGTTCTTCTGGTACCAATATTATTACACCACTCCTCTTTTACCTACAACAAATGACCCATTCTTTGCCCACAATATGGGAAAGAATGAGGGGCACAACGCAAATTCGAACTGGAAAACATTCTTTGTCTTAACGTGTGACAAACTTGTATGTATTCTGGACTATCAGGCTATAAAAAATGAATTTAACAACATGTGTGCAAGCCTTCAGTGCATGCACACATGGTCTTAAAAAAATCCGGCCTCCTCCTACCCCTTCAGCCGGCCATTCCATCTCCAGAATTGGTGCATTTTTAGGAGTATTATTACACCAATATTTCCTAACATCTAGTTTAAATATAGGATAGTACCTGCTGGCCCAGAATATCCAACGCTCCCGATCGCAAGTGCTGTCCATACCTTTCCTAAATGTGTTACTCCACGATCCAACAGGTGTGTAGCGCCAAATTCCTCTTCATTTCTTGGAGGCGCGTTCTTCTAGTACCAATATTATTACACCACTCCTCTTTTACCTACAACAAATGACCCATTCTTTGCCCACAATATGGGAAAGAATGAGGGGCACAACGCCAATTCGAACTGGAAAACATTCTTTGTCTTAACATGTGACAAACTTGTATGTATTCTGGACTATCGGGCTATAAAAAATGAATTTAACAACATGTGTGCAAGCTTTCAGTGCATGCACACATGGTGTTAAAAAAAAACCGGCCTCCTCCTACCCCTTTAGCCGGCCATTCCATCTCCAAAATTGGTGCATTTTTAGGAGTATTATTACACCAATATTTCCTAACATCTAGTTTAAAGATAGGATAGTACCTGCTGGCCCAGAATATCCAACGCTCCCGATCGCAAGTGCTGTCCATACCTTTCCTAAATGTGTTACTCCACGATCCAACAGGTGTGTAGCGCGCCAAATTCCTCTTCATTTCTTGGTGGCGCGTTCTTCTGGTACCAATATTGCTACACCACTCCTCTTTTACCTACAACAAATGACCCATTCTTTGCCAACAATATGGGAAAGAATGAGGGGCACAACTCCAATTCGAACTGGAAAACATTCTTTGTCTTAACGTGTGATAAACTTGTATATATTCTGGACTATCAGGCTATAAATAATGAATTTAACAACATGTGTGCAAGCCTTCAGTGCATGCACACATGGTGTTAAAAAAAATCCGGCCTCCTCCTACCCCTTCAGCCGGCCATTCCATCTCCAGAATTGGTGCATTTTTAGGAGTATTATTACACCAATATTTTCTAACATCTAGTTTATGGATAGGATAGTACCTGCTGGTCCAGAATATCCAACGCTCCCGATCGCAAGTGCTGTCCATACCTTTCTTAAATGTGTTACTCCACGATCCAACAAGTGTAGCGCGCCAAATTCCTCTTCATTTCTTGGAGGCGCGTTCTTCTGGTACCAATATTGCTACACCACTCCTCTTTTACCTACAACAAATGACCCATTCTTTGCCCACAATATGGGAAAGAATGAGGGGCACAACGCCAATTCGAACTGGAAAACATTCTTTGTCTTAACGTGTGATAAACTTGTATGTATTCTGGACTATCAGGCTATAAAAAATGAATTTAACAACATGTGTGCAAGCCTTCAGTGCATGCACACATGGTGTTAAAAAAAATCCAGCCTCCTCCTACCCCTTCAGCCGGCCATTCCATCTCCAGAATTGGTGCATTTTTAGGAGTATTATTACACCAATATTTCCTAACATCTAGTTTATAGATAGGATAGTACCTGCTGGTCCAGAATATCCAACGCTCCCGATCGCAAGTGCTATCCATACCTTTCTTAAATGTGTTACTCCACGATCCAACAGGTGTGTAGCGCGCCAAATTCCTCTTCATTTCTTGGAGGCACGTTCTTCTGGTACCAATATTAGTACACCATTCCTCTTCTACCTACAACAAATGATCCATTCTTTGCCCACAATATGGAAAAGAATGAGGGGCACAACGCCAATTCGAACTGGAAAACATTCTTTGTCTTAACGTGTGACAAGCTTGTATGTATTCTGGACTATCAGACTGTAAAAAATTAATTTACCAACATGTGTGCAAGGCTTCAGTGCATGCACACATGGTGTTAAAAAAAATCCGGCATCCTCCTACCCCTTCAGCCGGCCATTCCATCTCCAGAATTGGTGCATTTTTAGGAGTATTATTACACCAATATTTCCTAACATCTAGTTTAAAGATAGGATAGTACCTGCTGGTCCAGAATATCCAACGAACCCATTCGCAAGTGCTGTCCATACCTTTCCTAAATGTGTTACTCCACGATCCAACAGGTGTGTAGCGCGCCAAATTCCTCTTCATTTCTTGGAGGAGCGTTCTTCTGGTACCAATATTATTACACAACTCCTCTTTTACCTACAACAAATGACCCATTCTTTGCCCACAATATGGGAAAGAATGAGGGGCACAACGCCAATTCGAACTGGAAAACATTCTTTGTCTTAACGTGTGACAAACTTGTATGTATTCTGGACTATCAGGCTATAAAAAATGAATTTAACAACATGTGTGCAAGCCTTCAGTGCATGCACACATGGTGTTAAAAAAAATCCGGCCTCCTCCTACCCCTTCAGCCGGCCATTCCATCTCCAGAATTGGTGCATTTTTAGGAGTATTATTAAACCAATATTTCCTAACATCTAGTTTAAAGATAGGATAGTACCTGCTGGTCCAGAATATCCGACGAACCCGTTCGCAAGTGCTGTCCATACCTTTCCTAAATGTGTTACTCCACGATCCAACAGGTGTGTAGCGCGCCAAATTCCTCTTCATTTCTTGGAGGCGCGTTCTTCTGGTACCAATATTATTACACCACTCCTCTTTTACCTACAACAAATGACCCATTCTTTGCCCACAATATGGGAAAGAATGAGGGGCACAATGCAAATTCGAACTGGAAAACATTCTTTGTCTTAACGTGTGACAAACTTGTATGTATTCTGGACTATCAGGCTATAAAAAATGAATTTAACAACATGTGTGCAAGCCTTCAGTGCATGCACACATGGTCTCAAAAAAAATCCGGCCTCCTCCTACCCCTTCAGCCGGCCATTCCATCTCCAGAATTGGTGCATTTTTAGGAGTATTATTACACCAATATTTCCTAACATCTAGTTTAAATATAGGATAGTACCTGCTGGCCCAGAATATCCAACGCTCCCGATCGCAAGTGCTGTCCATACCTTTCCTAAATGTGTTACTCCACGATCCAACAGGTGTGTAGCGCGCCAAATTCCTCTTCATTTCTTGGAGGCGCGTTCTTCTAGTACCAATATTATTACACCACTCCTCTTTTACCTACAACAAATGACACATTCTTTGCCCACAATATGGGAAAGAATGAGGGGCACAACGCCAATTCGAACTGGAAAACATTCTTTGTCTTAACATGTGACAAACTTGTATGTATTCTGGACTATCAGGCTATAAAAAATGAATTTAACAACATGTGTGCAAGCCTTCAGTGCATGCACACATGGTGTTAAAAAAAATCCGGCCTCCTCCTACCCCTTTAGCCGGCCATTCCATCTCCAAAATTGGTGCATTTTTAGGAGTATTATTACACCAATATTTCCTAACATCTAGTTTAAAGATAGGATAGTACCTGCTGGCCCAGAAAATCCAACGCTCCCGATCGCAAGTGCTGTCCATACCTTTCCTAAATGTGTTACTCCACGATCCAACAGGTGTGTAGCGCGCCAAATTCCTCTTCATTTCTTGGTGGCGCGTTCTTCTGGTACCAATATTGCTACACCACTCCTCATTTACCTACAACAAATGACCCATTCTTTGCCCACATTATGGGAAAGAATGAGGGGCACAACGCCAATTCGAACTGGAAAACATTCTTTGTCTTAACGTGTGATAAACTTGTATGTATTCTGGACTATCAGGCTATAAAAAAATGAATTCAACAACATGTGTGCAAGCCTTCAGTGCATGCACACATGGTGTTAAAAAAAATCCGGCCTCCTCCTACCCCTTCAGCCGGCCATTCCATCTCCAGAATTGGTGCATTTTTAGGAGTATTATTACACCAATATTTCCTAACATCTAGTTTATAGATAGGATAGTACCTGCTGGTCCAGAATATCCAACGCTCCCGATCGCAAGTGCTGTCCATACCTTTCTTAAATGTGTTACTCCACGATCCAACAGGTGTGTAGCGCGCCAAATTCCTCTTCATTTCTTGGAGGCGCGTTTTTCTGGTACCAATATTGCTACACCACTCCTCTTTTACCTACAACAAATGACCCATTCTTTGCCCACAATATGGGAAAGAATGAGGAGCACAACTCCAATTCAAACTGGAAAACATTCTTTGTCTTAACGTGTGATAAACTTGTATGTATTCTGGACTATCAGGCTATAAAAAATGAATTTAACAACATGTGTGCAAGCCTTCAGTGCATGCACACATGGTGTTAAAAAAAATCCGGCCTCCTCCTACCCCTTCAGCCGGCCATTCCATCTCCAGAATTGGTGCATTTTTAGGAGTATTATTACACCAATATTTCCTAACATCTAGTTTATAGATAGGATAGTACCTGCTGGTCCAGAATATCCAACGCTCCCGATCGCAAGTGCTGTCCATACCTTTCTTAAATGTGTTACTCCACGATCCAACAGGTGTGTAGCGCGCCAAATTCCTCTTCATTTCTTGGAGGCGCGTTCTTCTGGTACCAATATTGCTACACCACTCCTCTTTTACCTACAACAAATGACCCATTCTTTGCCCACAATATGGGAAAGAATGAGGGGCACAACGCCAATTCGAACTGGAAAACATTCTTTGTCTTAACGTGTGATAAACTTGTATGTATTCTGGACTATCAGGCTATAAAAAATGAATTTAACAACATGTGTGCAAGCCTTCAGTGCATGCACACATGGTGTTAAAAAAAATCCAGCCTCCTCCTACCCCTTCAGCCGGCCATTCCATCTCCAGAATTGGTGCATTTTTAGGAGTATTATTACACCAATATTTCCTAACATCTAGTTTATAGATAGGATAGTACCTGCTGGTCCAGAATATCCAACGCTCCCGATCGCAAGTGCTATCCATACCTTTCTGAAATGTGTTACTCCACGATCCAACAGGTGTGTAGCGCGCCAAGTTCCTCTTCATTTCTTTGAGGCACGTTCTTCTGGTACCAATATTAGTACACCATTCCTCTTCTACCTACAACAAATGATCCATTCTTTGCCCACAATATGGAAAAGAATGAGGGGCACAACGCCAATTCGAACTGGAAAACATTCTTTGTCTTAACGTGTGACAAGCTTGTATGTATTCTGGACTATCAGAATGTAAAAAATTAATTTAACAACATGTGTGCAAGGCTTCAGTGCATGCACACATGGTGTTAAAAAAAATCCGGCCTCCTCCTACCCCTTCAGCCGGCCATTCCATCTCCAGAATTGGTGCATTTTTAGGAGTATTATTAAACCAATATTTCCTAACATCTAGTTTAAAGATAGGATAGTACCTGCTGGTCCAGAATATCCAACGAACCCGTTCGCAAGTGCTGTCCATACCTTTCCTAAATGTGTTACTCCACGATCCAACAGGTATGTAGCGCGCCAAATTCCTCTTCATTTCTTGGAGGCGCGTTCTTCTGGTACCAATATTATTACACCACTCCTCTTTTACCTACAACAAATGACCCATTCTTTGCCCACAATATGGGAAAGAATGAGGGGCACAACGCAAATTCCAACTGGAAAACATTCTTTGTCTTAACGTGTGACAAACTTGTATGTATTCTGGACTATCAGGCTATAAAAAATTAATTTAACAACATGTGTGCAAGCCTTCAGTGCATGCACACATGGTCTCAAAAAAAATCCGGCCTCCTCCTACCCCTTCAGCCGGCCATTCCATCTCCAGAATTGGTGCATTTTTAGGAGTATTATTACACCAATATTTCCTGACATCTAGTTTAAATATAGGATAGTACCTGCTGGCCCAGAATATCCAACGCTCCCGATC
Organism: Rhinoderma darwinii; assembly: GCF_050947455.1. Lineage (NCBI taxonomy): Eukaryota > Metazoa > Chordata > Amphibia > Anura > Rhinodermatidae > Rhinoderma > Rhinoderma darwinii. Next base: position 65,345,299 of record NC_134688.1, read on the forward strand.
GCAAGTGCTGTCCATACCTTTCCTAAATGTGTTACTCCACGATCCAACAGGTGTGTAGCGCGCCAAATTCCTCTTCATTTCTTGGAGGCGCGTTCTTCTAGTACCAATATTATTACACCACTCCTATTTTATCTACAACAAATGACCCATTCTTTGCCCACAATATGGGAAAGAATGAGGGGCACAACGCCAATTCGAACTGGAAAACATTCTTTGTCTTAACATGTGACAAACTTGTATGTATTCTGGACTATCAGGCTATAAAAAATGAATTTAACAACATGTGTGCAAGCTTTCAGTGCATGCACACATGGTGTTAAAAAAAATCCGGCCTCCTCCTACCCCTTCAGCCGGCCATTCCATCTCCAGAATTGGTGCATTTTTAGGAGTATTATTACACCAATATTTCCTAACATCTAGTTTAAATATAGGATAGTACCTGCTGGCCTAGAATATCCAACGCACCCGATCGCAAGTGCTGTCCATACCTTTCCTAAATGTGTTACTCCACGATCCAACAGGTGTGTAGCGCGCCAAATTCCTCTTCATTTCTTGGAGGCGCGTTCTTCTAGTACCAATATTATTACACCACTCCTCTTTTACCTACAACAAATGACCCATTCTTTGCCCACAATATGGGAAAGAATGAGGGGCACAACGCCAATTCGAACTGGAAAACATTCTTTGTCTTAACGTGTGACAAACTTGTATGTATTCTGGACTATCAGGCTATAAAAAATGAATTTAACAACATGTGTGCAAGCCTTCAGTGCATACACACATGGTTTTAAAAAAAATCCGGCCTCCTCCTACCCCTTCAGCCGGCCATTCCATCTCCAGAATTGGTGCATTTTTAGGAGTATTATTACACCAATATTTCCTAACATCTAGTTTAAATATAGGATAGTACCTGCTGGCCCAGAATATCCAACGCTCCCGATCGCAAGTGCTGTCCATACCTTTCCTAAATGTGTTACTCCACGATCCAACAGGTGTGTAGCGCGCCAAATTCCTCTTCATTTCTTGGAGGCGCGTTCTCCTAGTACCAATATTATTACACCACTCCTCTTTTACCTACAACAAATGACCCATTCTTTGCCCACAATATGGGAAAGAATGAGGGGCACAACGCCAATTCGAACTGGAAAACATTCTTTGTCTTAACATGTGACAAACTTGTATGTATTCTGGACTATCAGGCTATAAAAAATGAATTTAACAACATGTGTGCAAGCCTTCAGTGCATGCACACATGGTGTTAAAAAAAATCCGGCCTCCTCCTACCCCTTTAGCCGGCCATTCCATCTCCAAAATTGGTGCATTTTTAGGAGTATTATTACACCAATATTTCCTAACATCTAGTTTATAGATAGGATAGTACCTGCTGGTCCAGAATATCCAACGCTTCTGATCGCAAGTGCTGTCCATACCTTTCTTAAATGTGTTACTCCACGATCCAACAGGTGTGTAGCGCGCCAAGTTCCTCTTCATCCCTTGGAGGCACGTTCTTCTGGTACCAATATTAGTACACCATTCCTCTTCTACCTACAACAAATGACCCATTCTTTGCCCACAATATGGGAAAGAATGAGGGGCACAACGCCAATTCGAACTGGAAAACATTCTTTGTCTTAACGTGTGACAAACTTGTATGTATTCTGGACTATCAGGCTATAAAAAATGAATTTAACAACATGTGTGCAAGCCTTCAGTGCATACACACATGGTGTTAAAAAAATCCGGCCTCCTCCTACCCCTTCAGCCGGCCATTCCATCTCCAGAATTGGTGCATTTTTAGGAGTATTATTACACCAATATTTCCTAACATCTAGTTTAAATATAGGATAGTACCTGCTGACCCAGAATATCCAACGCTCCCGATCGCAAGTGCTGTCCATACCTTTCTTAAATGTGTTACTCCACGATCCAACAGGTGTGTAGCGCGCCAAGTTCCTCTTCATCCCTTGGAGGCACGTTCTTCTGGTACCAATATTAGTACACCATTCCTCTTCTACCTACAACAACTGATCCATTCTTTGCCCACAATATGGGAAAGAATGAGGAGCACAACGCCAATTCGAACTGGAAAACATTCTTTGTCTTAACGTGTGACAAGCTTGTATGTATTCTGGACTATCAGACTGTAAAAAATTAATTTAACAACATGTGTGCAAGGCTTCAGTGCATGCACACATGGTGTTATAAAAAATCCGGCCTCCTCCTACCCCTTCAGCCGGCCATTCCATCTCCAGAATTGGTGCATTTTTAGGAGTATTATTACACCAATATTTCCTAACATCTAGTTTAAATATAGGATAGTACCTGCTGGCCCAGAATATCCAACGCTCCCGATCGCAAGTGCTGTCCATACCTTTCCTAAATGTGTTACTCCACGATCCAACAGGTGTGTAGCGTGCCAAATTCCTCTTCATTTCTTGGAGGCGCGTTCTTCTGGTACCAATATTGCTACACCACTCCTCTTTTACCTACAACAAATGACCCACTCTTTGCCCACAATATGGCAAAGAATGAAGGGCACAACGCCAATTCGAACTGGAAAACATTCTTTGTCTTAACGTGTGACAAACTTGTATGTATTCTGGACTATCAGGCTATAAAAAATGAATTTAACAACATGTGTGCAAGCCTTCAGTGCATGCACACATGGTGTTAAAAAAAATCCGGCCTCCTCCTACCCCTTCAGCCGGCCATTCCATCTCCAGAATTGGTGCATTTTTAGGAGTATTATTACACCAATATTTCCTAACATCTAGTTTAAAGATAGGATAGTACCTGCTGGTCCAGAATATCCAATGAACCCGTTCGCAAGTGCTGTCCATACCTTTCTTAAATGTGTTACTCTACGATCCAACAGGTGTGTAGCGCGCCAAGTTCCTCTTCATCCCTTGGAGGCACGTTCTTCTGGTACCAATATTAGTACACCATTCCTCTTCTACCTACAACAACTGATCCATTCTTTGCCCACAATATGGGAAAGAATGAGGAGCACAACGCCAATTCGAACTGGAAAACATTCTTTGTCTTAACGTGTGACAAGCTTGTATGTATTCTGGACTATCAGACTGTAAAAAATTAATTTAACAACATGTGTGCAAGGCTTCAGTGCATGCACACATGGTGTTATAAAAAATCCGGCCTCCTCCTACCCCTTCAGCTGGCCATTCCATCTCCAGAATTGGTGCATTTTCAGTAGTATTATTACACCAATATTTCCTAACATCTAGTTTAAAGATAGGATAGTACCTGCTGGCCCAGAATGTCCAACGCTCCCGATCGCAAGTGCTGTCCATACCTTTCCTAAATGTGTTACTCTACGATCCAACAGGTGGGTAGCGCGCCAAGTTCCTCTTCATCCCTTGGAGGCGCGTTATTCTGGTACCAATATTAGTACACCATTCCTCTTCTACCTACAACAAATGACCCATTCTTTGCCCACAATATGGGAAAGAATGAGTGGCACAATGCCAATTCGAACTGGAAAACATTCTTTGTCTTAACGTGTGACAAACTTGTATGTATTCTGGACTATCAGGCTATAAAAAATGAATTTAACAACATGTGTGCAAGCCTTCAGTGCATGCACACATGGTGTTAAAAAAAATCCGGCCTCCTCCTACCCCTTCAGCCGGCCATTCCATCTCCAGAATTGGTGCATTTTTAGGTGTATTATTACACCAATATTTCCTATCATCTAGGTTAAAAATAGGATAGAACCTGCTGGCCCAGAATGTCCATCGCTCCCGATCGCAAGTGCTATCCATACCTTTCCTAAATGTGTTACTCCACTATCCAACAGGTGTGTAGCGCGCCTAGATCCTCTTCATACCTTGGAGGCGCGTTCTTCTGGTACCAATATTAGAAGACCATTCCTCTTCTACCTACAACAAATGACCCATTCTTTGCCAACAATATGGGAAAGAATGAGGGGCATAATGCCAATTAGAACTGGAAAACATTCTTAACGTGTGACAAACTTGTATGTATTCTGGACTATCAGGCTATAAATAAAATGAATTTAACAACATGTGTGCAAGCCTTCAGTGCATGCACACATGGTGTTAAAAAAAATCCAGCCTCCTCGTAGCCCTTCAGCCGGCCATTCCATCTCCAGAATTGGTGCATTTTCAGGAGTATTATTACACCAATATTTCCTAACATCTAGTTTAAAGATAGGATAGTACCTGCTGGCCCAGAATGTCCAACGCTCCCGATCGCAAGTGCTGTCCATACCTTTCCTAAATGTGTTACTCCACGATCCAACAGGTGTGTAGCGCGCCAAGTTCCTCTTCATCCCTTGGAGGCACGTTCTTATGGTACCAATATTAGTACACCATTCCTCTTCTACCTACAACGAATGACCCATTCTTTGCCCACAATATGGGAAAGAATGAGGGGCACAATGCCAATTCGAACTGGAAAACATTCTTTGTCTTAACGTGTGACAAACTTGTATGTATTCTGGACTATCAGGCTATAAAAAATGAATTTAACAACATGTGTGCAAGCCTTCAGTGCATGCACACATGGTGTTAAAAAAAAATCCAGCCTCCTCCTACCCCTTCAGCCGGCCATTCCATCTCCAGAATTGGTGCATTTTCAGGAGTATTATTACACCAATATTTCCTAACATCTAGTTTAAAGATAGGATAGTACCTGCTGGCCCAGAATGTCCAACGCTCCCGATCGCAAGTGTTGTCCATACCTTTCCTAAATGTGTTAGTCCATGATCCAACAGGTGTGTAGCGCGCCAAGTTTCTCTTCATCCCTTGGAGGCGCGTTCTTCTGGTACCAATATTAGTACACCATTCCTCTTCTACCTACAACGAATGACCCATTCTTTGCCCACAATATGGGAAAGAATGAGGAGCACACCGCCAAATCGAACTGGAAAACATTCTTTGTCTTAACGTGTGACAAACTTGTATGTATTCTGGACTATCAGGCTAAAAAAAATAATTTAACAACATGTGTGCAAGCCTTCAGTGCATGCACACATGGTGTTAAAAAAAATCCGGCCTCCTCCTACCCCTTCAGCCGGCCATTCCATCTCCAGAATTGGTGCATTTTTAGGAGTATTAGTACACCAATATTTCCTATCATCTAGGTTAAAAATAGGATAGAACCTGCTGGCCCAGAATGTCCAACGCTCCCAATCGCAAGTGCTATCCATACCTTTCCTATTAGTCCATGATCCAACAGGTGTGTAGCGCGCCAAGTTTCTCTTCATCCCTTGGAGGCACGTTCTTCTGGTACCAATATTAGTACACCATTCCTCTTCTACCTACAACGAATGACCCATTCTTTGCCCACAATATGGGAAAGAATGAGGAGCACACCGCCAAATCGAACTGGAAAACATTCTTTGTCTTAACGTGTGACAAACTTGTATGTATTCTGGACTATCAGGCTAAAAAAAATAATTTAACAACATGTGTGCAAGCCTTCAGTGCATGCACACATGGTGTTAAAAAAAATCCGGCCTCCTCCTACCCCTTCAGCCGGCCATTCCATCTCCAGAATTGGTGCATTTTTAGGAGTATTAGTACACCAATATTTCCTATCATCTAGGTTAAAAATAGGATAGAACCTGCTGGCCCAGAATGTCCAACGCTCCCAATCGCAAGTGCTATCCATACCTTTCCTAAATGTGTTACTCCACGATCCAACAGGTGTGTAGCGCGCCAAGTTCCTCTTCATCCCTTGGAGGCGCGTTCTTCTGGTACCAATATTAGTACACCATTCCCCTTCTACCTACAACAAATGACCCATTCTTTGCCCACAATATGGGAAAGAATGAGGGGCACAATGGCAATTAGAACTGGAAAACATTCTTTGTCTTAACGTGTGACAAACTTGTATGTATTCTGGACTATCAAGCTATAAAAAATGAATTTAACAACATGTGTGCAATCCTTCATTGCATGCCAAACTGTTGGGAAAACAAAATACTATTTCTCTCGCATAAAACAAGGCCTCATACAACCACGTCAATGAAAAAATAAAAAAGTTATGGCTATTGAAAGGCAGAGGGGCAAAAACAGAAAAAATTAGCTGGTCATTAAGGTCCTTTGAGGTCCGGTTATTAAGGGGTTAAAGGATCTGCTGATATTGTCTTGGTGCCACAGATCGCATCTTCTCTTACATGCAAGCTTACAAACCCTCTTTGCACAGAGAATCCCTGTGACATCATTAGTGATGTCACAGGGTTCCCTAGCAACCTCGCCAATGCAGAAGCAGCGCTTTAACATCTGGCAGCTATCCATATGAGTGCGTGTTTAGGGCTTTTTGTAACAGGGAATTCATTATATTATTCCCTGTCACTTTACAGGATTGGGCTGCCAGTGTGACAGCCCGATCGTAATGATGGGATTGTATGCAGGATCGCACAGTTTTATAAACACATGTAAATGAACAGGTTCCTGGCACAGGGATGAGTCCATTAGCCCACTAATTTACGTGGCTGGGGCGGGAAGGGGGTTCAATTGCACAGTACTTGGTGTCAGAAAGATGTCATACTCCACAGCAGCCACTAGATTGAGCCACCGTCTAAATTTACAATCCGCATACCTTCAATATAAGCTTCCCATTCTGGATGTAGCCCCTTCTCCAGGTGATTGGTTACCGGGCACTCTCTTCGAGATGAAGCTCCACCTCTAGCGGATTGGTACGGTTACTGGGCACCTACTTCTGGATGTAGCTCATACTCGGTGGATATTGTCACCAGGGCATAATGGGGGTTGCAAAATCTGGGGGCAATATAAAATCACTTTACTATTTATACCTATCCACCTGTAGCTGTCCTGTTCTCTAAACCACACAGGGGTAAGAATATATGTAATAAACCGAAAAACTAGAGATGGAGGCAGAACCAATAAAAACTATTTTATTCTAAATTTATAGAATAGTTGAATAAATATCATATAATATAAGCTTCAAAATTTAGACAAATAAACCAGGATCAACCCCTCCCTGACATCCGCCGTATATATACGGTGCACACCCCAGGTCTGCCATCTTTGTACTCCTATGAAGCCCTGCCTCAGGCAAGGCTTCATAGGAGACTGTCAGAATCGCGTTATACTGCAATACATTAGTATTGCAGTATATCGTGCAAGCGATCTAACGATGATATAAAATGAAATGAAATAAAATAACAAGTGATCAAAAAGTCTCACGTACCCAAAAACAGTACCAATATAAACTGCAGCTCGCTTTGCAAAAAATAAGCCCTCACACGACTAAATCTACAGAAAAATAAAATGTTATGGCTCTCAGAATGTGGCGACAAAACTCAAATTTTATTTTTAACAATCAGTTTTTTCCTTGTAAAAGTAGTAAAACATAAAGAAAACAATATAAATTTGGTATCGCTGTAACCGTATCGACCCGCAGAATAAATTTAACATGGCGTTTTTACCGTACGGTGAACGCCGTAAAAACAAAACCACCCAAAACGTTGAGGAATCGCAGTTTATTTTCCTATTCCTCCCGAGTAGAGATGAGCGAACCGGGACAACCGAACCCGGTTTCGGTCCGAACTTCCGGAAAAGTTCGGTTCGCAGCGAATCCGAACTTCACCGGGTTCGGCCGAACCCGTTTTGACCGAACCCGGCTACATTTTGGCGCCTGCCACATGTTACATCTAAAATGGAGGATTTCACAAGATCACCTGACATCAGGCTACCCCATAATGCCTTGCAAACGGCTCTCCCAGCCAATCGGGAGGCAGCATAGGGGCGGGCTCAAGCCTGCAATAAAAGTCTATGCACGGAGCTCAGCGGCCATTTTACAGACAGGAGCTGTAGGGATAGCATCTCTTTGCAGTAAGGGAAAGCTTTAGGAATCTAAAAGGCAGGAATCCAGCAATCGAAGGGGCTCATCCACTACTCACTACTCAGCCAGTGTGTGAATACGCTTTTATAAGGGGCTCATCCCCATTGCATCGAACTTGCAATACAGGCAGGCTTTGTAGTACTAAAACGCCCAGCATTCCCTGAGTGCACTGCAGCGTGGCTGATAGAAATTCTCATTCATTGCCATTTGCCAAGCCAGTGTCAGTGTGTGAATACGCTTTTAGAAGGGGCTCATCCCCGGCCGTTAACATAACAAACAAATAACAATACAACTTGCAATACAGGCAGCCTTTGTAGTAGTGGTAGTAGTACTACAAGTCCCAGCATTCCGTGAGTGCACTGCGGCGTGGCTGATAGAAATTCTCATTCATTGCCATTTGCCAAGCCAGTGTCAGTGTGTGAATACGCTTTTAGAAGGGGCTCATCCCCGGCCGTTAACATAACAAACAAATAACAATACAACTTGCAATACAGGCAGCCTTTGTAGTAGTGGTAGTAGTACTAAAAGGCCCAGCATTCCCTGAGTGCACTGCGGCGTGGCTGATAGAAATTCTCATTCATTGCCATTTGCCAAGCCAGTGTCAGTGTGTGAATACGCTTTTAGAAGGGGCTCATCCCCGGCCGTTAACATAACAAACAAATAACCATACAACTTGCAATACAGGCAGCCTTTGTAGTAGTGGTAGTAGTACTACTACAAGGCCCAGCATTCCCTGAGTGCACTGCGGCATGGCTGATAGAAATTATCATTCATTGCCATTTGCCAAGCCAGTGTCAGTGTGTGAATACGCTTTTAGAAGGGGCTCATCCCCGGCCGTTAACATAACAAACAAATAACAATACAACTTGCAATACAGGCAGCCTTTGTAGTAGTGGTAGTAGTACTACAAGGCCCAGCATTCCCTGAGTGCACTGAGGCGTGGCTGATAGAAATTCTCATTCATTGCCATTTGCCAAGCCAGTGTCAGTGTGTGAATACGCTTTTAGAAGGGGCTCATCCCCGGCCGTTAACATAACAAACAAATAACAATACAACTTGCAATACAGGCAGCCTTTGTAGTAGACGTAGTAGTACTACAAGGCCCAGCATTCCCTGAGTGCACTGCGGCGTGGCTGATAGAAATTCTCATTCATTGCAATTTGCCAAGCCAGTGTCAGTGTGTGAATACGCATTTAGAAGGGGCTCATCCCCGTCTGTTAACATAACAAACAAATAACAATACAACTTGCAATACAGGCAGCCTTTGTAGTAGTGGTAGTAGTACTACAAGGCCCAGCATTCCCTGAGTGCACTGCGGCGTGGCTGATAGAAATTCTCATTCATTGCCATTTGCCAAGCCAGTGTCAGTGTGTGAATACGATTTTAGAAGGGGCTCATCCCCGGCCGTTAACATAACAAACAAATAACAATACAACTTGCAATACAGGCAGCCTTTGTAGTAGACGTAGTAGTAGTACTACAAGGCCCAGCATTCCCTGAGTGCACTGCGGCGTGGCTGATAGAAATTCTCATTCATTGCCATTTGCAAGCCAGTGTCAGTGTGTGAATACGCTTTTAGAAGGGGCTCATCCCCGGCCATTAACATAACAAACAAATAACACTACAACTTGCAATACAGGCAGCCTTTGTAGTAGTGGTAGTAGTACTACAAGGCCCAGCATTCCCTGAGTGCACTGCGGCGTGGCTGATAGAAATTCTCATTCATTGCCATTTGCCACTCCAGTGTCAGTGTGTGAATACGCTTTTAGAAGGGGCTCATCGCCGGCCGTTAACATAACAAACAAATAACAATACAACGTGCAATACAGGCAGCATTTGTAGTAGACGTAGTAGTACTACAAGGCCCAGCATTCCCTGAGTGCACTGCGGCGTGGCTGATAGAAATTCTCATTCATTGCCATTTGCCAAGCCAGTGTCAGTGTGTGAATACGCTTTTAGAAGGGGCTCATCCCCGGCCGTTAACATAACAAACAAATAACAATACAACTTGCAATACAGGCAGCCTTTGTAGTAGTGGTAGTAGTACTACTACAAGGCCCAGCATTCCCTGAGTGCACTGCGGCATGGCTGATAGAAATTATCATTCATTGCCATTTGCCAAGCCAGTGTCAGTGTGTGAATACGCTTTTAGAAGGGGCTCATCCCCGGCCGTTAACATAACAAACAAATAACAATACAACTTGCAATACAGGCAGCCTTTGTAGTAGACGTAGTACTACAAGGCCCAGCATTCCCTGAGTGCACTGCAGCGTGGCTGATAGAAATTCTCATTCATTGCCATTTGCCAAGCCAGTGTCAGTGTGTGAATACGCTTTTAGAAGGGGCTCATCCCCGGCCGTTAACATAACAAACAAATAACAATACAACTTGCAATACAGGCAGCCTTTGTAGTAGACGTAGTAGTACTACAAGGCCCAGCATTCCCTGAGTGCACTGCGGCATGGCTGATAGAAATTCTCATTCATTGCCATTTGCCAAGCCAGTGTCAGTGTGTGAATACGCTTTTAGAAGGGGCTCATCCCCGGCCGTTAACATAACAAACAAATAACAATACAACTTGCAATACAGGCAGCCTTTGTAGTAGACGTAGTAGTAATACAAGGCCCAGCATTCCCTGAGTGCACTGCGGCGTGGCTGATAGAAATTCTCATTCATTGCAATTTGCCAAGCCAGGGTCAGTGTGTGAATACGCTTTTAGAAGGGGCTCATCCCCGGCCGTTAACATAACAAACAAATAACAATACAACTTGCAATACAGGCAGCCTTTGTAGTAGTGGTAGTAGTACTACAAGGCCCAGCATTCCCTGAGTGCACTGCGGCGTGGCTGATAGAAATTCTCATTCATTGCCATTTGCCAAGCCAGTGTCAGTGTGTGAATACGCTTTTAGAAGGGGCTCATCGCCGGCCGTTAACATAACAAACAAATAACAATACAACTTGCAATACAGGCAGCCTTTGTAGTAGACGTAGTAGTAATACAAGGCCCAGCATTCCCTGAGTGCACTGCGGCGTGGCTGAGAGAAATTCTCATTCATTGCCATTTGCCAAGCCAGTGTCAGTGTGTGAATACGCTTTTAGAAGGGGCTCATCCCCGGCTATTAACATAACAAACAAATAACAATACAACTTGCAATACAGGCAGCCTTTGTAGTAGTGGTAGTAGTACTACAAGGCCCAGCATTCCCTGAGTGCACTGCGGCGTGGCTGATAGAAATTCTCATTCATTGCCATTTGCCAAGCCATTGTCAGTGTGTGAATACGCTTTTAGAAGGGGCTCATCCCCGGCCGTTAACATAACAAACAAATAACAATACAACTTGCAATACAGGCAGCATTTGTAGTAGACGTAGTAGTACTACAAGGCCCAGCATTCCCTGAGTGCACTGCGGCGTGGCTGATAGAAATTCTCATTCATTGCCATATGCCAAGCCAGTGTCAGTGTGTGAATACGCTTTTAGAAGGGGCTCATCCCCGGCCGTTAACATAACAAACAAATAACAATACAACTTGCAATACAGGCAGCCTTTGTAGTAGTGGTAGTAGTACTACTACAAGGCCCAGCATTCCCTGAGTGCACTGCGACATGGCTGATAGAAATTCTCATTCATTGCCATTTGCCAAGCCAGTGTCAGTGTGTGAATACGCTTTTAGAAGGGGCTCATCCCCGGCCGTTAACATAACAAACAAATAACAATACAACTTGCAATACAGGCAGCCTTTGTAGTAGACGTAGTAGTACTACAAGGCCCAGCATTCCCTGAGTGCACTGCGGCGTGGCTGATAGAAATTCTCATTCATTGCAATTTGCCAAGCCAGTGTCAGTGTGTGAATACGCATTTAGAAGGGGCTCATCCCCGTCTGTTAACATAACAAACAAATAACAATACAACTTGCAATACAGGCAGCTTTTGTAGTAGTGGTAGTAGTACTACAAGGCCCAGCATTCCCTGAGTGCACTGCGGCGTGGCTGATAGAAATTCTCATTCATTGCCATTTGCCAAGCCAGTGTCAGTGTGTGAATACGATTTTAGAAGGGGCTCATCACCGGCCGTTAACATAACAAACAAATAACAATACAACTTGCAATACAGGCAGCCTTTGTAGTAGTGGTAGTAGTACTACAAGGCCCAGCATTCCCTGAGTGCACTGCGGCGTGGCTGATAGAAATTCTCATTCATTGCCATTTGCCACTCCAGTGTCAGTGTGTGAATACGCTTTTAGAAGGGGCTCATCCCCAGCCGTTAACATAACAAACAAATAACAATACAACTTGCAATACAGGCAGCCTTTGTAGTAGTGGTAGTAGTACTACAAGGCCCAGCATTCCCTGAGTGCACTGCGGCGTGGCTGATAGAAATTCTCATTCATTGCCATTTGCCAAGCCAGTGTCAGTGTGTGAATACGCTTTTAGAAGGGGCTCATCGCCGGCCGTTAACATAACAAACAAATAACAATACAACTTGCAATACAGGCAGCCTTTGTAGTAGACGTAGTAGTACTACAAGGCCCAGCATTCCCTGAGTGCACTGCGGCGTGGCTGAGAGAAATTCTCATTCATTGCCATTTGCCAAGCCAGTGTCAGTGTGTGAATACGCTTTTAGAAGGGGCTCATCCCCGGCTGTTAACATAACAAACAAATAACAATACAACTTGCAATACAGGCAGCCTTTGTAGTAGTGGTAGTAGTACTACAAGGCCCAGCATTCCCTGAGTGCACTGTGGCGTGCCTGATAGAAATTCTCATTCATTGCCAATTGCCAAGCCATTGTCAGTGTGTGAATACGCTTTTAGAAGGGGCTCATCCCCGGCCGTTAACATAACAAACAAATAACAATACAACTTGCAATACAGGCAGCATTTGTAGTAGACGTAGTAGTACTACAAGGCCCAGCATTCCCAGAGTGCACTGCGGCGTGGCTGATAGAAATTCTCATTCATTGCCATTTGCCAAGCCAGTGTCAGTGTGTGAATACGCTTTTAGAAGGGGCTCATCCCCGGCCGTTAACATAACAAACAAATAACAATATAACTTGCAATACAGGCAGCCTTTGTAGTAGTGGTAGTAGTACTACTACAAGGCCCAGCATTCCCTGAGTGCACTGCGGCATGGCTGATAGAAATTATCATTCATTGCCATTTGCCAAGCCAGTGTCAGTGTGTGAAAACGCTTTTAGAAGGGGCTCATGCCCGGCCGTTAACATAACAAACAAATAACAATACAACTTGCAATACAGGCAGCCTTTGTAGTAGACGTAGTAGTACTACAAGGCCCAGCATTCCCTGAGTGCACTGCGGCGTGGCTGATAGAAATTCTCATTTATTGCCATTTGCCAAGCCAGTGTCAGTGTGTGAATACACTTTTAGAAGGGGCTCATCCCCGGCCGTTAACATAACAAACAAATAACAATACAACTTGCAATACAGGCAGCCTTTGTAGAAGTGGTAGTAGTACTACAAGGCCCAGCATTCCCTGAGTGCACTGCGGCGTGGCTGATAGAAATTCTCATTCATTGCCATTTGCCAAGCCAGTGTCAGTGTGTGAATACGCTTTTAGAAGGGGCTCATCCCCGGCCGTTAACATAACAAACAAATAACAATACAACTTGCAATACAGGCAGCCTTTGCAGTAGACGTAGTAGTACTACAAGGCCCAGCATTCCCTGAGTGCACTGCGGCGTGGCTGATAGAAATTCTCATTCATTGCCATTTGCCAAGACAGTGTCAGTGTGTGAATACGCTTTTAGAAGGGGCTCATCCCCGGCCGTTAACATAACAAACAAATAACAATACAACTTGCAATACAGGCAGCCTTTGTAGTAGACGTAGTAGTATTACAAGGCCCAGCATTCCCTGAGTGCACTGCGGCGTGGCTGATAGAAATTCTCATTCACTGCCATTTGCCAAGCCAGTGTCAGTGTGTGAATACGCTTTTAGAAGGGGCTCATCCCCGGCCGTTAACATAACAAACAAATAACAATACAACTTGCAATACAGGCAGCCTTTGTAGTAGACATAGTAGTACTACAAGGCCCAGCATTCCCTGAGTGCACTGCGGCATGGCTGATAGAAATTCTCATTCATTGCCATTTGCCAAGCCAGTGTCAGTGTGTGAATACGCTTTTAGAAGGGGCTCATCCCCGGCCGTTAACATAACAAACAAATAACAATACAACTTGCAATACAGGCAGCCTTTGTAGTAGTGGTAGTAGTACTACAAGGCCCAGCATTCCCTGAGTGCACTGTGGCGTGGCTGATAGAAATTCTCATTCATTGCAATTTGCCAAGCCAGTGTCAGTGTGTGAATACGCTTTTAGAAGGGGCTCATCCCCGGCCGTTAACATAACAAACAAATAACAATACAACTTGCAATACAGGCAGCCTTTGTAGTAGACGAAGTAGTACTACAAGGCCCAGCATTCCCTGAGTGCACTGCGGCATGGCTGATAGAAATTCTCATTCATTGCCATTTGCCAAGCCAGTGTCAGTGTGTGAATACGCTTTTAGAAGGGGCTCATCCCCGGCCGTTAACATAACAAACAAATAACAATACAACTTGCAATACAGGCAGCCTTTGTAGTAGTGGTAGTAGTACTACAAGGCCCAGCATTCCCTGAGTGCACTGCGGCGTGGCTGATAGAAATTCTCATTCATTGCAATTTGCAAAGCCAGTGTCAGTGTGTGAATACGCTTTTAGAAGGGGCTCATCCCCGGCCGTTAACATAACAAACAAATAACAATACAACTTGCAATACAGGCAGCCTTTGTAGTAGACGTAGTAGTACTACAAGGCCCAGCATTCCCTGAGTGCACTGTGGCATGGCTGATAGAAATTCTCATTCATTGCCATTTGCCAAGCCAGTGTCAGTGTGTGAATACGCTTTTAGAAGGGGCTCATCCCCGGCCGTTAACATAACAAACAAATAACAATACAACTTGCAATACAGGCAGCCTTTGTAGTAGTGGTAGTAGTACTACAAGGCCCAGCATTCCCTGAGTGCACTGCGGCGTGGCTGATAGAAATTCTCATTCATTGCCATTTGCAAAGCCAGTGTCAGTGTGTGAATACTCGTTTAGAAGGGGCTCATCCCCGGCCGTTAACATAACAAACAAATAACAATACAACTTGCAATACAGGCAGCCTTTGTAGTAGACGTAGTAGTACTACAAGGCACAGCATTCCCTGAGTGCACTGCGGCGTGGCTGATAGAAATTCTCATTCATTGCCATTTGCCAAGCCAGTGTCAGTGTGTGAATACGCTTTTAGAAGGGGTTCATCCCCGGCCGTTAACATAACAAACAAATAACAATACAACTTGAAATACAGGCAGCCTTTGTAGTAGACGTAGTACTACAAGGCCCAGCATTCCCTGAGTGCACTGCGGCGTGGCTGATAGAAATTCTCATTCATTGCCATTTGCCAAGCCAGTGTCAGTGTGTGAATACGCGTTTAGAAGGGGCTCATCCCCGGCCGTTAACATAACAAACAAATAACAATACAACTTGCAATTCAGGCAGCCTTTGTAGTAGACGTAGTAGTACTACAAGGCACAGCATTCCCTGAGTGCACTGCGGCGTGGCTGATAGAAATTCTCATTCATTGCCATTTGCCAAGCCAGTGTCAGTGTGTGAATACGCTTTTAGAAGGTGCTCATCCCCGGCCGTTAACATAACAAACAAATAACAATACAACTTGCAATACAGGCAGCCTTTGTAGTAGTGGTAGTAGTACTACAAGGCCCAGCATTCCCTGAGTGCACTGCGGCGTGGCTGATAGAAATTCTCATTCATTGCCATTTGCCAAGCCAGTGTCAGTGTGTGAATACGCTTTTAGAAGGGGCTCATCCCCGGCCGTTAACATAACAAACAAATAACAATACAACTTGCAATACAGGCAGCATTTGTAGTAGACGTAGTAGTACTACATGGCCCAGCATTCCCTGAGTGAACTGCGGCGTGGCTGATAGAAATTCTCATTCATTGCCATTTGCCAAGCCAGTGTCAGTGTGTGAATACGCTTTTAGAAGGGGCTCATCCCCGGCCGTTAACATAACAAACAAATAACAATACAACTTGCAATACAGGCAGCCTTTGTAGTAGACGTAGTAGTACTACAAGGCCCAGCATTCCCTGAGTGCACTGTGGCGTGGCTGATAGAAATTCTCATTCATTGCAATTTGCCAAGCCAGTGTCAGTGTGTGAATATGCTTTTAGAAGGGGCTCATCCCCGGCCGTTAACATAACAAACAAATATCAATAAAACTTGCAATACAGGCAGCCTTTGTAGTAGACGTAGTAGTACTACAAGGCCCAGCATTCCCTGAGTGCACTGCGGCGTGGCTGATAGAAATTCTCATTCATTGCCATTTGCCAAGCCAGTGTGTGAATACACTTTTAGAAGGGGCTCATCCCCGGCCGTTAACATAACAAACAAATAACAATACAACTTACAATACAGGCAGCCTTTGTAGTAGTGGTAGTAGTACTTCAAGGCCCAGCATTCCCTGAGTGCACTGCGGCGTGGCTGATAGAAATTCTCATTCATTGCCATTTGCCAAGCCAGTGTCAGTGTGTGAATACGCTTTTAGAAGGGGCACATCCCCAGCCGTTAACATAACAAACAAATAACAATACAACTTGCAATACAGGCAGCATTTGTAGTAGACGTAGTAGTACTACAAGGCCCAGCATTGCCTGAGTGCACTGCGGCGTGGCTGATAGAAATTCTCATTCATTGCCATTTGCCAAGCCAGTGTCAGTGTGTGAATACGCTTTTAGAAGGGGCTCATCCCCGGCCGTTAACATAACAAACAAATAACAATACAACTTGCAATACAGGCAGCCTTTGTAGTAGTGGTAGTAGTACTACAAGGCCCAGCATTCCCTGAGTGCACTGCGGCGTGGCTGATAGAAATTCTCATTCATTGCCATTTGCCAAGCCAGTGTCAGTGTGTGAATACGCTTTTAGAAGGGGCTCATCCCCCGCCGTTAACATAACAAACAAATAACAATACAACTTGCAATACAGGCAGCATTTGTAGTAGACGTAGTAATACTACAAGGCCCAGCATTCCCTGAGTGAACTGCGGCGTGGCTGATAGAAATTCTCATTCATTGCCATTTGCCAAGCCAGTGTCAGTGTGTGAATACGCGTTTAGAAGGGGCTCATCCCCGGCCGTTAACATAACAAACAAATAACAATACAACTTGCAATACAGGCAGCCTTTGTAGTAGACGTAGTAGTACTACAAGGCCCAGCATTCCCTGAGTGCACTGCGGCGTGGCTGATAGAAATTCTCATTCATTGCCATTTGCCAAGCCAGTGTGTGAATACGCTTTTAGAAGGGGCTCATCCCCGGCCGTTAACATAACAAACAAATAACAATACAACTTACAATACAGGCAGCCTTTGTAGTAGTGGTAGTAGTACTACAAGGCCCAGCATTCCCTGAGTGCACTGCGGCGTGGCTGATAGAAATTCTCATTCATTGCCATTTGCCAAGCCAGTGTCAGTGTGTGAATACGCTTTTAGAAGGGGCTCATCCCCGGCCGTTAACATAACAAACAAATAACAATACAACTTGCAATACAGGCAGCATTTGTAGTAGACGTAGTAGTACTACAAGGCCCAGCATTGCCTGAGTGCACTGCGGCGTGGCTGATAGAAATTCTCATTCATTGCCATTTGCCAAGCCAGTGTCAGTGTGTGAATACGCTTTTAGAAGGGGCTCATCCCCGGCCGTTAACATAACAAACAAATAACAATACAACTTGCAATACAGGCAGCCTTTGTAGTAGTGGTAGTATACTACAAGGCCCAGCATTCCCTGAGTGCACTGCGGTGTGGCTGATAGAAATTCTCATTCATTGCCATTTGCTAAGCCAGTGTCAGTGTGTGAATACGCTTTCAGAAGGGGCTCATCCCCGGCCGTTAACATAACAAACAAATAACAATACAACTTGCAATACAGGCAGCCTTTGTAGTAGACGTAGTAGTACTACAAGGCCCAGCATTCCCTGAGTCCACTGCGGCGTGGCTGATAGAAATTCTCATTCATTGCCATTTGCCAAGCCAGTGTCAGTGTGTGAATACGCTTTTAGAAGGGGCTCATCCCCGGCCGTTAACATAACAAACAAATAACAATACAACTTGCAATACAGGCAGCCTTTGTAGTAGACGTAGTAGTACTACTACAAGGCCCAGCATTCCCTGAGTGCACTGCGGCGTGGCTGATAGAAATTCTCATTCATTGCCATTTGCCAAGCCAGTGTCAGTGTGTGAATACGCTTTTAGAAGGGGCTCATCCCCGGTCGTTAACATAACAAACAAATAACAATACAACTTGCAATACAGGCAGCCTTTGTAGTAGACGTAGTAGTACTACAAGGCCCAGCATTCCCTGAGTGCACTGTGGCGTGGCTGATAGAAATTCTCATTCATTGCAATTTGCCAAGCCAGTGTCAGTGTGTGAATACGCTTTTAGAAGGGGCTCATCCCCGGCCGTTAACATAACAAACAAATAACAATACAACTTGCAATACAGGCAGCCTTTGTAGTAGACGTAGTAGTACTACAAGGCCCAGCATTCCCTGAGTGCACTGCGGCGTGGCTGAGAGAAATTCTCATTCATTGCCATTTGCCAAGCCAGTGTCAGTGTGTGAATACGCTTTTAGAAGGGGCTCATCCCCGGCCGTTAACATAACAAACAAATAACAATACAACTTGCAATACAGGCAGCCTTTGAAGTAGTGGTAGTAGTACTACTAGAAGGCCCAGCATTCCCTGAGTGCACTGCGGCGTGGCTGATAGAAATTCTCATTCATTACCATTTGCCAAGCCAGTGTCAGTGTGTGAATACGCTTTTAGAAGGGGCTCATCCCCGGCCGTTAACATAACAAACAAATAACAATACAACTTGCAATACAGGCAGCCTTTGTAGTAGTGGTAGTATAATACAAGGCCCAGCATTCCCTGAGTGCACTGCGGTGTGGCTGATAGAAATTCTCATTCATTGCCATTTGCTAAGCCAGTGTCAGTGTGTGAATACGCTTTTAGAAGGGGCTCATCCCCGGCCGTTAACATAACAAACAAATAACAATACAACTTGCAATACAGGCAGCCTTTGTAGTAGACGTAGTAGTACTACAAGGCCCAGCATTCCCTGAGTCCACTGCGGCGTGGCTGAGAGAAATTCTCATTCATTGCCATTTGCCAAGCCAGTGTCAGTGTGTGAATACGCTTTTAGAAGGGGCTCATCCCCGGCCGTTAACATAACAAACAAATAACAATACAACTTGCAATACAGGCAGCATTTGTAGTAGTGGTAGTAGTACTACTACAAGGCCCAGCATTCCCTGAGTGCACTGCGGCATGGCTGATAGAAATTATCATTCATTGCCATTTGCCAAGCCAGTGTCAGTGTGTGAATACGCTTTTAGAAGGGGCTCATCCCCGGCCGTTAACATAACAAACAAATAACAATACAACTTGCAATACAGGCAGCCTTTGTAGTAGACGTAGTAGTACTACAAGGCCCAGCATTCCCTGAGTGCACTGCGGCGTGGCTGATAGAAATTCTCATTTATTGCCATTTGCCAAGCCAGTGTCAGTGTGTGAATACGCTTTTAGATGGGGCTCATCCCCGGCCGTTAACATAACAAACAAATAACAATACAACTTGCAATACAGGCAGCCTTTGTAGTAGTGGTAGTAGTACTACAAGGCCCAGCATTCCCTGAGTGCACTGCGGCGTGGCTGATAGAAATTCTCATTCATTGCCATTTGCCAATACAGTGTCAGTGTGTGAATACGCTTTTAGAAGGGGCTCATCCCCGGCCGTTAACATAACAAACAAATAACAATACAACTTGCAATACAGGCAGCCTTTGTAGTAGACGTAGTAGTACTACAAGGCCCAGCATTCCCTGAGTGCACTGCGGCGTGGCTGATAGAAATTCTCATTCATTGCCATTTGCCAAGACAGTGTCAGTGTGTGAATACGCTTTTAGAAGGGGCTCATCCCCGGCCGTTAACATAACAAACAAATAACAATACAACTTGCAATACAGGCAGCCTTTGTAGTAGACGTAGTAGTACTACAAGGCCCAGCATTCCCTGAGTCCACTGCGGCGTGGCTGATAGAAATTCTCATTCATTGCCATTTGCCAAGCCAGTGTCAGTGTGTGAATACGCTTTTAGAAGGGGCTCATCCCCGGCCGTTAACATAACAAACAAATAACAATACAACTTGCAATACAGGCAGCCTTTGTAGTAGACGTAGTAGTACTACTACAAGGCCCAGCATTCCCTGAGTGCACTGCGGCGTGGCTGATAGAAATTCTCATTCATTGCCATTTGCCAAGCCAGTGTCAGTGTGTGAATACGCTTTTAGAAGGGGCTCATCCCCGGTCGTTAACATAACAAACAAATAACAATACAACTTGCAATACAGGCAGCCTTTGTAGTAGACGTAGTAGTACTACAAGGCCCAGCATTCCCTGAGTGCACTGTGGCGTGGCTGATAGAAATTCTCATTCATTGCAATTTGCCAAGCCAGTGTCAGTGTGTGAATACGCTTTTAGAAGGGGCTCATCCCCGGCCGTTAACATAACAAACAAATAACAATACAACTTGCAATACAGGCAGCCTTTGTAGTAGACGTAGTAGTACTACAAGGCCCAGCATTCCCTGAGTGCACTGCGGCGTGGCTGAGAGAAATTCTCATTCATTGCCATTTGCCAAGCCAGTGTCAGTGTGTGAATACGCTTTTAGAAGGGGCTCATCCCCGGCCGTTAACATAACAAACAAATAACAATACAACTTGCAATACAGGCAGCCTTTGAAGTAGTGGTAGTAGTACTACTACAAGGCCCAGCATTCCCTGAGTGCACTGCGGCGTGGCTGATAGAAATTCTCATTCATTACCATTTGCCAAGCCAGTGTCAGTGTGTGAATACGCTTTTAGAAGGGGCTCATCCCCGGCCGTTAACATAACAAACAAATAACAATACAACTTGCAATACAGGCAGCCTTTGTAGTAGTGGTAGTATACTACAAGGCCCAGCATTCCCTGAGTGCACTGCGGTGTGGCTGATAGAAATTCTCATTCATTGCCATTTGCTAAGCCAGTGTCAGTGTGTGAATACGCTTTTAGAAGGGGCTCATCCCCGGCCGTTAACATAACAAACAAATAACAATACAACTTGCAATACAGGCAGCCTTTGTAGTAGACGTAGTAGTACTACAAGGCCCAGCATTCCCTGAGTCCACTGCGGCGTGGCTGAGAGAAATTCTCATTCATTGCCATTTGCCAAGCCAGTGTCAGTGTGTGAATACGCTTTTAGAAGGGGCTCATCCCCGGCCGTTAACATAACAAACAAATAACAATACAACTTGCAATACAGGCAGCATTTGTAGTAGTGGTAGTAGTACTACTACAAGGCCCAGCATTCCCTGAGTGCACTGCGGCATGGCTGATAGAAATTATCATTCATTGCCATTTGCCAAGCCAGTGTCAGTGTGTGAATACGCTTTTAGAAGGGGCTCATCCCCGGCCGTTAACATAACAAACAAATAACAATACAACTTGCAATACAGGCAGCCTTTGTAGTAGACGTAGTAGTACTACAAGGCCCAGCATTCCCTGAGTGCACTGCGGCGTGGCTGATAGAAATTCTCATTTATTGCCATTTGCCAAGCCAGTGTCAGTGTGTGAATACGCTTTTAGATGGGGCTCATCCCCGGCCGTTAACATAACAAACAAATAACAATACAACTTGCAATACAGGCAGCCTTTGTAGTAGTGGTAGTAGTACTACAAGGCCCAGCATTCCCTGAGTGCACTGCGGCGTGGCTGATAGAAATTCTCATTCATTGCCATTTGCCAATACAGTGTCAGTGTGTGAATACGCTTTTAGAAGGGGCTCATCCCCGGCCGTTAACATAACAAACAAATAACAATACAACTTGCAATACAGGCAGCCTTTGTAGTAGACGTAGTAGTACTACAAGGCCCAGCATTCCCTGAGTGCACTGCGGCGTGGCTGATAGAAATTCTCATTCATTGCCATTTGCCAAGACAGTGTCAGTGTGTGAATACGCTTTTAGAAGGGGCTCATCCCCGGCCGTTAACATAACAAACAAATAACAATACAACTTGCAATACAGGCAGCCTTTGTAGTAGACGTAGTAGTACTACAAGGCCCAGCATTCCCTGAGTGCACTGCGGCGTGGCTGATAGAAATTCTCATTCACTGCCATTTGCCAAGCCAGTGTCAGTGTGTGAATACGCTTTTAGAAGGGGCTCATCCCCGGCCGTTAACATAACAAACAAATAACAATACAACTTGCAATACAGGCAGCCTTTGTAGTAGACATAGTAGTACTACAAGGCCCAGCATTCCCTGAGTGCACTGCGGCATGGCTGATAGAAATTCTCATTCATTGCCATTTGCCAAGCCAGTGTCAGTGTGTGAATACGCTTTTAGAAGGGGCTCATCCCCGGCCGTTAACATAACAAACAAATAACAATACAACTTGCAATTCAGGCAGCCTTTGTAGTAGTGGTAGTAGTACTACAAGGCCCAGCATTCCCTGAGTGCACTGTGGCGTGGCTGATAGAAATTCTCATTCATTGCAATTTGCCAAGCCAGTGTCAGTGTGTGAATACGCTTTTAGAAGGGGCTCATCCCCGGCCGTTAACATAACAAACAAATAACAATACAACTTGCAATACAGGCAGCCTTTGTAGTAGACGAAGTAGTACTACAAGGCCCAGCATTCCCTGAGTGCACTGCGGCATGGCTGATAGAAATTCTCATTCATTGCCATTTGCCAAACCAGTGTCAGTGTGTGAATACGCTTTTAGAAGGGGCTCATCCCCGGCCGTTAACATAACAAACAAATAACAATACAACTTGCAATACAGGCAGCCTTTGTAGTAGTGGTAGTAGTACTACAAGGCCCAGCATTCCCTGAGTGCACTGCGGCGTGGCTGATAGAAATTCTCATTCATTGCAATTTGCCAAGCCAGTGTCAGTGTGTGAATACGCTTTTAGAAGGGGCTCATCCCCGGCCGTTAACATAACAAACAAATAACAATACAACTTGCAATACAGGCAGCCTTTGTAGTAGACGTAGTAGTACTACAAGGCCCAGCATTCCCTGAGTGCACTGTGGCATGGCTGATAGAAATTCTCATTCATTGCCATTTGCCAAGCCAGTGTCAGTGTGTGAATACGCTTTTAGAAGGGGCTCATCCCCGGCCGTTAACATAACAAACAAATAACAATACAACTTGCAATACAGGCAGCCTTTGTAGTAGTGGTAGTAGTACTACAAGGCCCAGCATTCCCTGAGTGCACTGCGGCGTGGCTGATAGAAATTCTCATTCATTGCCATTTGCAAAGCCAGTGTCAGTGTGTGAATACTCGTTTAGAAGGGGCTCATCCCCGGCCGTTAACATAACAAACAAATAACAATACAACTTGCAATACAGGCAGCCTTTGTAGTAGACGTAGTAGTACTACAAGGCACAGCATTCCCTGAGTGCACTGCGGCGTGGCTGATAGAAATTCTCATTCATTGCCATTTGCCAAGCCAGTGTCAGTGTGTGAATACGCTTTTAGAAGGGGCTCATCCCCGGCCGTTAACATAACAAACAAATAACAATACAACTTGCAATACAGGCAGCCTTTGTAGTAGACGAAGTAGTACTACAAGGCCCAGCATTCCCTGAGTGCACTGCGGCATGGCTGATAGAAATTCTCATTCATTGCCATTTGCCAAGCCAGTGTCAGTGTGTGAATACGCTTTTAGAAGGGGCTCATCCCCGGCCGTTAAAATAACAAACAAATAACATTACAACTTGCAATACAGGCAGCCTTTGTAGTAGTGGTAGTAGTACTACAAGGCCCAGCATTCCCTGAGTGCACTGCGGCGTGGCTGATAGAAATTCTCATTCATTGCAATTTGCCAAGCCAGTGTCAGTGTGTGAATACGCTTTTAGAAGGGGCTCATCCCCGGCCGTTAACATAACAAACAAATAACAATACAACTTGCAATACAGGCAGCCTTTGTAGTAGACGTAGTAGTACTACAAGGCCCAGCATTCCCTGAGTGCACTGCGGCGTGGCTGATAGAAATTCTCATTTATTGCCATTTGCCAAGCCAGTGTCAGTGTGTGAATACGCTTTTAGAAGGGGCTCATCCCCGGCCGTTAACATAACAAACAAATAACAATACAACTTGCAATACAGGCAGCCTTTGTAGTAGTGGTAGTAGTACTACAAGGCCCAGCATTCCCTGAGTGCACTGCGGCGTGGCTGATAGAAATTCTCATTCATTGCCATTTGCCAAGACAGTGTCAGTGTGTGAATACGCTTTTAGAAGGGGCTCATCCCCGGCCGTTAACATAACAAACAAATAACAATACAACTTGCAATACAGGCAGCCTTTGTAGTAGACGTAGTAGTACTACAAGGCCCAGCATTCCCTGAGTGCACTGCGGCGTGGCTGATAGAAATTCTCATTCATTGCCATTTGCCAAGACAGTGTCAGTGTGTGAATACGCTTTTAGAAGGGGCTCATCCCCGGCCGTTAACATAACAAACAAATAACAATACAACTTGCAATACAGGCAGCCTTTGTAGTAGACGTAGTAGTACTACAAGGCCCAGCATTCCCTGAGTGCACTGCGGCGTGGCTGATAGAAATTCTCATTCACTGCCATTTGCCAAGCCAGTGTCAGTGTGTGAATACGCTTTTAGAAGGGGCTCATCCCCGGCCGTTAACATAACAAACAAATAACAATACAACTTGCAATACAGGCAGCCTTTGTAGTAGACATAGTAGTACTACAAGGCCCAGCATTCCCTGAGTGCACTGCGGCATGGCTGATAGAAATTCTCATTCATTGCCATTTGCCAAGCCAGTGTCAGTGTGTGAATACGCTTTTAGAAGGGGCTCATCCCCGGCCGTTAACATAACAAACAAATAACAATACAACTTGCAATTCAGGCAGCCTTTGTAGTAGTGGTAGTAGTACTACAAGGCCCAGCATTCCCTGAGTGCACTGTGGCGTGGCTGATAGAAATTCTCATTCATTGCAATTTGCCAAGCCAGTGTCAGTGTGTGAATACGCTTTTAGAAGGGGCTCATCCCCGGCCGTTAACATAACAAACAAATAACAATACAACTTGCAATACAGGCAGCCTTTGTAGTAGACGAAGTAGTACTACAAGGCCCAGCATTCCCTGAGTGCACTGCGGCATGGCTGATAGAAATTCTCATTCATTGCCATTTGCCAAGCCAGTGTCAGTGTGTGAATACGCTTTTAGAAGGGGCTCATCCCCGGCCGTTAACATAACAAACAAATAACAATACAACTTGCAATTCAGGCAGCCTTTGTAGTAGTGGTAGTAGTACTACAAGGCCCAGCATTCCCTGAGTGCACTGTGGCGTGGCTGATAGAAATTCTCATTCATTGCAATTTGCCAAGCCAGTGTCAGTGTGTGAATACGCTTTTAGAAGGGGCTCATCCCCGGCCGTTAACATAACAAACAAATAACAATACAACTTGCAATTCAGGCAGCCTTTGTAGTAGTGGTAGTAGTACTACAAGGCCCAGCATTCCCTGAGTGCACTGTGGCGTGGCTGATAGAAATTCTCATTCATTGCAATTTGCCAAGCCAGTGTCAGTGTGTGAATACGCTTTTAGAAGGGGCTCATCCCCGGCCGTTAACATAACAAACAAATAACAATAC
Organism: Rhinoderma darwinii; assembly: GCF_050947455.1. Lineage (NCBI taxonomy): Eukaryota > Metazoa > Chordata > Amphibia > Anura > Rhinodermatidae > Rhinoderma > Rhinoderma darwinii. The sequence continues at coordinate 65,370,934 of NC_134688.1, forward strand.
AACTTGCAATACAGGCAGCCTTTGTAGTAGACGAAGTAGTACTACAAGGCCCAGCATTCCCTGAGTGCACTGCGGCATGGCTGATAGAAATTCTCATTCATTGCCATTTGCCAAGCCAGTGTCAGAGTGTGAATACGCTTTTAGAAGGGGCTCATCCCCGGCCGTTAACATAACAAACAAATAACAATACAACTTGCAATACAGGCAGCCTTTGTAGTAGTGGTAGTAGTACTACAAGGCCCAGCATTCCCTGAGTGCACTGCGGCGTGGCTGATAGAAATTCTCATTCATTGCAATTTGCCAAGCCAGTGTCAGTGTGTGAATACGCTTTTAGAAGGGGCTCATCCCCGGCCGTTAACATAACAAACAAATAACAATACAACTTGCAATACAGGCAGCCTTTGTAGTAGTGGTAGTAGTACTACAAGGCCCAGCATTCCCTGAGTGCACTGCGGCGTGGCTGATAGAAATTCTCATTCATTGCAATTTGCCAAGCCAGTGTCAGTGTGTGAATACGCTTTTAGAAGGGGCTCATCCCCGGCCGTTAACATAACAAACAAATAACAATACAACTTGCAATACAGGCAGCCTTTGTAGTAGACGTAGTAGTACTACAAGGCCCAGCATTCCCTGAGTGCACTGCGGCGTGGCTGATAGAAATTCTCATTTATTGCCATTTGCCAAGCCAGTGTCAGTGTGTGAATACGCTTTTAGAAGGGGCTCATCCCCGGCCGTTAACATAACAAACAAATAACAATACAACTTGCAATACAGGCAGCCTTTGTAGTAGTGGTAGTAGTACTACAAGGCCCAGCATTCCCTGAGTGCACTGCGGCGTGGCTGATAGAAATTCTCATTCATTGCCATTTGCCAAGACAGTGTCAGTGTGTGAATACGCTTTTAGAAGGGGCTCATCCCCGGCCGTTAACATAACAAACAAATAACAATACAACTTGCAATACAGGCAGCCTTTGTAGTAGACGTAGTAGTACTACAAGGCCCAGCATTCCCTGAGTGCACTGCGGCGTGGCTGATAGAAATTCTCATTCATTGCCATTTGCCAAGACAGTGTCAGTGTGTGAATACGCTTTTAGAAGGGGCTCATCCCCGGCCGTTAACATAACAAACAAATAACAATACAACTTGCAATACAGGCAGCCTTTGTAGTAGACGTAGTAGTACTACAAGGCCCAGCATTCCCTGAGTGCACTGCGGCGTGGCTGATAGAAATTCTCATTCACTGCCATTTGCCAAGCCAGTGTCAGTGTGTGAATACGCTTTTAGAAGGGGCTCATCCCCGGCCGTTAACATAACAAACAAATAACAATACAACTTGCAATACAGGCAGCCTTTGTAGTAGACATAGTAGTACTACAAGGCCCAGCATTCCCTGAGTGCACTGCGGCATGGCTGATAGAAATTCTCATTCATTGCCATTTGCCAAGCCAGTGTCAGTGTGTGAATACGCTTTTAGAAGGGGCTCATCCCCGGCCGTTAACATAACAAACAAATAACAATACAACTTGCAATTCAGGCAGCCTTTGTAGTAGTGGTAGTAGTACTACAAGGCCCAGCATTCCCTGAGTGCACTGTGGCGTGGCTGATAGAAATTCTCATTCATTGCAATTTGCCAAGCCAGTGTCAGTGTGTGAATACGCTTTTAGAAGGGGCTCATCCCCGGCCGTTAACATAACAAACAAATAACAATACAACTTGCAATACAGGCAGCCTTTGTAGTAGAGGAAGTAGTACTACAAGGCCCAGCATTCCCTGAGTGCACTGCGGCATGGCTGATAGAAATTCTCATTCATTGCCATTTGCCAAGCCAGTGTCAGTGTGTGAATACGCTTTTAGAAGGGGCTCATCCCCGGCCGTTAACATAACAAACAAATAACAATACAACTTGCAATACAGGCAGCCTTTGTAGTAGTGGTAGTAGTACTACAAGGCCCAGCATTCCCTGAGTGCACTGCGGCGTGGCTGATAGAAATTCTCATTCATTGCAATTTGCCAAGCCAGTGTCAGTGTGTGAATACGCTTTTAGAAGGGGCTCATCCCCGGCCGTTAACATAACAAACAAATAACAATACAACTTGCAATACAGGCAGCCTTTGTAGTAGACGTAGTAGTACTACAAGGCCCAGCATTCCCTGAGTGCACTGTGGCGTGGCTGATAGAAATTCTCATTCATTGCAATTTGCCAAGCCAGTGTCAGTGTGTGAATACGCTTTTAGAAAGGGCTCATCCCCGGCCGTTAACATAACAAACAAATATCAATAAAACTTGCAATACAGGCAGCCTTTGTAGTAGACGTAGTAGTACTACAAGGCCCAGCATTCCCTGAGTGCACTGCGGCGTGGCTGATAGAAATTCTCATTCATTGCCATTTGCCAAGCCAGTGTGTGAATACGCTTTTAGAAGGGGCTCATCCCCGGCCGTTAACATAACAAACAAATAACAATACAACTTACAATACAGGCAGCCTTTGTAGTAGTGGTAGTAGTACTACAAGGCCCAGCATTCCCTGAGTGCACTGCGGCGTGGCTGATAGAAATTCTCATTCATTGCCATTTGCCAAGCCAGTGTCAGTGTGTGAATACGCTTTTAGAAGGGGCTCATCCCCAGCCGTTAACATAACAAACAAATAACAATACAACTTGCAATACAGGCAGCATTTGTAGTAGACGTAGTAGTACTACAAGGCCCATCATTGCCTGAGTGCACTGCGGCGTGGCTGATAGAAATTCTCATTCATTGCCATTTGCCAAGCCAGTGTCAGTGTGTGAATACGCTTTTAGAAGGGGCTCATCCCCGGCCGTTAACATAACAAACAAATAACAATACAACTTGCAATACAGGCAGCCTTTGTAGTAGTGGTAGTAGTACTACAAGGCCCAGCATTCCCTGAGTGCACTGCGGCATGGCTGATAGAAATTCTCATTCATTGCCATTTGCCAAGCCAGTGTCAGTGTGTGAATACGCTTTTAGAAGGGGCTCATCCCCCGCCGTTAACATAACAAACAAATAACAATACAACTTGCAATACAGGCAGCATTTGTAGTAGACGTAGTAATACTACAAGGCCCAGCATTCCCTGAGTGAACTGCGGCGTGGCTGATAGAAATTCTCATTCATTGCCATTTGCCAAGCCAGTGTCAGTGTGTGAATACGCTTTTAGAAGGGGCTCATCCCTGGCCGTTAACATAAAAAACAAATAACAATAAAACTTGCAATACAGGCAGCCTTTGTAGTAGACGTAGTAGTACTACAAGGCCCAGCATTCCCTGAGTGCACTGCGGCGTGGCTGATAGAAATTCTCATTCATTGCCATTTGCCAAGCCAGTGTGTGAATACACTTTTAGAAGGGGCTCATCCCCGGCCGTTAACATAACAAACAAATAACAATACAACTTACAATACAGGCAGCCTTTGTAGTAGTGGTAGTAGTACTACAAGGCCCAACATTCCCTGAGTGCACTGCGGCGTGGCTGATAGAAATTCTCATTCATTGCCATTTGCCAAGCCATTGTCAGTGTGTGAATACGCTTTTAGAAGGGGCTCATCCCGGCCGTTAACATAACAAACAAATAACAATACAACTTGCAATACAGGCAGCATTTGTAGTAGTGGTAGTAGTACTACAAGGCCCAGCATTCCCTGATTGCACTGCGGCGTGGCTGATAGAAATTCTCATTCATTGCCATTTGCCAAGCCAGTGTGTGAATGCGCTTTTAGAAGGGGCTCATCCCCGGCCGTTAACATAACAAACAAATAACAATACAACTTACAATACAGGCAGCCTTTGTAGTAGTGGTAGTAGTACTACAAGGCCCAGCATTCCCTGAGTGCACTGCGGCGTGGCTGATAGAAATTCTCATTCATTGCCATTTGCCAAGCCAGTGTCAGTGTGTGAATACGCTTTTAGAAGGGGCTCATCCCCGGCCGTTAACATAACAAACAAATAACAATACAACTTGCAATACAGGCAGCCTTTGTAGTAGACGTAGTAGTACTACAAGGCCCAGCATTCCCTGAGTGCACTGCGGCGTGGCTGATAGAAATTCTCATTCATTGCCATTTGCCAAGCCAGTGTCAGTGTGTGAATACGCTTTTAGAAGGGGCTCATCCCCAGCCGTTAACATAACAAACAAATAACAATACAACTTGCAATACAGGCAGCATTTGTAGTAGTGGTAGTAGTACTACAAGGCCCAGCATTCCCTGAGTGCACTGCGGCGTGGCTGATAGAAATTCTCATTCATTGCCATTTGCCAAGCCAGTGTGTGAATGCGCTTTTAGAAGGGGCTCATCCCCGGCCGTTAACACAACAAACAAATAACAATACAACTTACAATACAGGCAGCCTTTGTAGTAGTGGTAGTAGTACTACAAGGCCCAGCATTCCCTGAGTGCACTGCGGCGTGGCTGATAGAAATTCTCATTCATTGCAATTTGCCAAGCCAGTGTCAGTGTGTGAATACGCTTTTAGAAGGGGCTCATCCCCGGCCGTTAACATAACAAACAAATAACAATACAACTTGCAATACAGGCAGCCTTTGTAGTAGACGTAGTAGTACTACAAGGCCCAGCATTCCCTGAGTGCACTGCGGCGTGGCTGATAGAAATTCTCATTCATTGCCATTTGCCAAGCCAGTGTGTGAATACACTTTTAGAAGGGGCTCATCCCCGGCCGTTAACATAACAAACAAATAACAATACAACTTACAATACAGGCAGCCTTTGTAGTAGTGGTAGTAGTACTACAAGGCCCAACATTCCCTGAGTGCACTGCGGCGTGGCTGATAGAAATTCTCATTCATTGCCATTTGCCAAGCCATTGTCAGTGTGTGAATACGCTTTTAGAAGGGGCTCATCCCGGCCGTTAACATAACAAACAAATAACAATACAACTTGCAATACAGGCAGCATTTGTAGTAGTGGTAGTAGTACTACAAGGCCCAGCATTCCCTGAATGCACTGCGGCGTGGCTGATAGAAATTCTCATTCATTGCCATTTGCCAAGCCAGTGTGTGAATGCGCTTTTAGAAGGGGCTCATCCCCGGCCGTTAACATAACAAACAAATAACAATACAACTTACAATACAGGCAGCCTTTGTAGTAGTGGTAGTAGTACTACAAGGCCCAGCATTCCCTGAGTGCACTGCGGCGTGGCTGATAGAAATTCTCATTCATTGCCATTTGCCAAGCCAGTGTCAGTGTGTGAATACGCTTTTAGAAGGGGCTCATCCCCGGCCGTTAACATAACAAACAAATAACAATACAACTTGCAATACAGGAAGCCTTTGTAGTAGACGTAGTAGTACTACAAGGCCCAGCATTCCCTGAGTGCACTGCGGCGTGGCTGATAGAAATTCTCATTCATTGCCATTTGCCAAGCCAGTGTCAGTGTGTGAATACGCTTTTAGAAGGGGCTCATCCCCGGCCGTTAACATAACAAACAAATAACAATACAACTTGCAATACAGGCAGCATTTGTAGTAGTGGTAGTAGTACTACAAGGCCCAGCATTCCCTGAGTGCACTGCGGCGTGGCTGATAGAAATTCTCATTCATTGCCATTTGCCAAGCCAGTGTGTGAATGCGCTTTTAGAAGGGGCTCATCCCCGGCCGTTAACACAACAAACAAATAACAATACAACTTACAATACAGGCAGCCTTTGTAGTAGTGGTAGTAGTACTACAAGGCCCAGCATTCCCTGAGTGCACTGCGGCGTGGCTGATAGAAATTCTCATTCATTGCAATTTGCCAAGCCAGTGTCAGTGTGTGAATACGCTTTTAGAAGGGGCTCATCCCCGGCCGTTAACATAACAAACAAATAACAATACAACTTGCAATACAGGCAGCCTTTGTAGTAGACGTAGTAGTACTACAAGGCCCAGCATTCCCTGAGTGCACGGCGGCGTGGCTGATAGAAATTCTCATTCATTGCCATTTGCAAAGCCAGTGTCAGTGTGTGAATACTCGTTTAGAAGGGGCTCATGCCCGGCCGTTAACATAACAAACAAATAACAATACAACTTGCAATACAGGCAGCCTTTGTAGTAGACGTAGTAGTACTACAAGGCACAGCATTCCCTGAGTGCACTGCAGCGTGGCTGATAGAAATTCTCATTCATTGCCATTTGCCAAGCCAGTGTCAGTGTGTGAATACGCTTTTAGAAGGGGCTCATCCCCGGCCGTTAACATAACAAACAAATAACAATACAACTTGCAATACAGGCAGCCTTTGTAGTAGACGAAGTAGTACTACAAGGCCCAGCAATCCCTGAGTGCACTGCGGCATGGCTGATAGAAATTCTCATTCATTGCCATTTGCCAAGCCAGTGTCAGTGTGTGAATACGCTTTTAGAAGGGGCTCATCCCCGGCCGTTAACATAACAAACAAATAACAATACAACTTGCAATACAGGCAGCCTTTGTAGTAGTGGTAGTAGTACTACAAGGCCCAGCATTCCCTGAGTGCACTGCGGCGTGGCTGATAGAAATTCTCATTCATTGCAATTTGCCAAGCCAGTGTCAGTGTGTGAAAACGCTTTTAGAAGGGGCTCATCCCCGGCCGTTAACATAACAAACAAATAACAATACAACTTGCAATACAGGCAGCCTTTGTAGTAGACGTAGTAGTAATACAAGGCCCAGCATTCCCTGAGTGTACTGCGGCGTGGCTGATAGAAATTCTCATTCATTGCCATTTGCAAAGCCAGTGTCAGTGTGTGAATACTCGTTTAGAAGGGGCTCATCCCCGGCCGTTAACATAACAAACAAATAACAATACAACTTGCAATACAGGCAGCCTTTGTAGTAGACGTAGTAGTACTACAAGGCACAGCATTCCCTGAGTGCACTGCGGCGTGGCTGATAGAAATTCTCATTCATTGCCATTTGCCAAGCCAGTGTCAGTGTGTGAATACGCTTTTAGAAGGGGCTCATCCCCGGCCGTTAACATAACAAACAAATAACAATACAACTTGCAATACAGGCAGCCTTTGTAGTAGACGTAGTACTACAAGGCCCAGCATTCCCTGAGTGCACTGCGGCGTGGCTGATAGAAATTCTCATTCATTGCCATTTGCCAAGCCAGTGTCAGTGTGTGAATACACGTTTAGAAGGGGCTCATCCCCGGCCGTTAACATAACAAACAAATAACAATACAACTTGCAATTCAGGCAGCCTTTGTAGTAGACGTAGTAGTACTACAAGGCACAGCATTCCCTGAGTGCACTGCGGCGTGGCTCATAGAAATTCTCATTCATTGCCATTTGCCAAGCCAGTGTCAGTGTGTGAATACGCTTTTAGAAGGGGCTCATCCCCGGCCGTTAACATAACAAACAAATAACAATACAACTTGCAATACAGGCAGCCTTTGTAATAGTGGTAGTAGTACTACAAGGCCCAGCATTCCCTGAGTGCACTGCGGCGTGGCTGATAGAAATTCTCATTCATTGCCATTTGCCAAGCCAGTGTCAGTGTGTGAATACGCTTTTAGAAGGGGCTCATCCCCGGCCGTTAACATAACAAACAAATAACAATACAACTTGCAATACAGGCAGCATTTGTAATAGACGTAGTAGTACTACAAGGCCCAGCATTCCCTGAGTGAACTGCGGCGTGGCTGATAGAAATTCTCATTCATTGCCATTTGCCAAGCCAGTGTCAGTGTGTGAATACGCTTTTAGAAGGGGCTCATCCCCGGCCGTTAACATAACAAACAAATAACAATACAACTTGCAATACAGGCAGCCTTTGTAGTAGACGTAGTAGTACTACAAGGCCCAGCATTCCCTGAGTGCACTGTGGCGTGGCTGATAGAAATTCTCATTCATTGCAATTTGCCAAGCCAGTGTCAGTGTGTGAATACGCTTTTAGAAGGGGCTCATCCCCGGCCGTTAACATAACAAACAAATATCAATAAAACTTGCAATACAGGCAGCCTTTGTAGTAGACGTAGTAGTACTACAAGGCCCAGCATTCCCTGAGTGCACTGCGGCGTGGCTGATAGAAATTCTCATTCATTGCCATTTGCCAAGCCAGTGTGTGAATACGCTTTTAGAAGGGGCTCATCCCCGGCCGTTAACATAACAAACAAATAACAATACAACTTACAATACAGGCAGCCTTTGTAGTAGTGGTAGTAGTACTACAAGGCCCAGCATTCCCTGAGTGCACTGCGGCGTGGCTGATAGAAATTCTCATTCATTGCCATTTGCCAAGCCAGTGTCAGTGTGTGAATACGCTTTTAGAAGGGGCTCATCCCCAGCCGTTAACATAACAAACAAATAACAATACAACTTGCAATACAGGCAGCATTTGTAGTAGACGTAGTAGTACTACAAGGCCCAGCATTGCCTGAGTGCACTGCGGCGTGGCTGATAGAAATTCTCATTCATTGCCATTTGCCAAGCCAGTGTCAGTGTGTGAATACGCTTTTAGAAGGGGCTCATCCCCCGCCGTTAACATAACAAACAAATAACAATACAACTTGCAATACAGGCAGCATTTGTAGTAGACGTAGTAATACTACAAGGCCCAGCATTCCCTGAGTGAACTGCGGCGTGGCTGATAGAAATTCTCATTCATTGCCATTTGCCAAGCCAGTGTCAGTGTGTGAATACGCTTTTAGAAGGGGCTCATCCCTGGCCGTTAACATAAAAAACAAATAACAATAAAACTTGCAATACAGGCAGCCTTTGTAGTAGACGTAGTAGTACTACAAGGCCCAGCATTCCCTGAGTGCACTGCGGCGTGGCTGATAGAAATTCTCATTCATTGCCATTTGCCAAGCCAGTGTGTGAATACACTTTTAGAAGGGGCTCATCCCCGGCCGTTAACATAACAAACAAATAACAATACAACTTACAATACAGGCAGCCTTTGTAGTAGTGGTAGTAGTACTACAAGGCCCAGCATTCCCTGAGTGCACTGCGGCGTGGCTGATAGAAATTCTCATTCATTGCCATTTGCCAAGCCAGTGTCAGTGTGTGAATACGCTTTTAGAAGGGGCTCATCCCCGGCCGTTAACATAACAAACAAATAACAATACAACTTGCAATACAGGCAGCATTTGTAGTAGTGGTAGTAGTACTACAAGGCCCAGCATTCCCTGAATGCACTGCGGCGTGGCTGATAGAAATTCTCATTCATTGCCATTTGCCAAGCCAGTGTGTGAATGCGCTTTTAGAAGGGGCTCATCCCCGGCCGTTAACATAACAAACAAATAACAATACAACTTACAATACAGGCAGCCTTTGTAGTAGTGGTAGTAGTACTACAAGGCCCAGCATTCCCTGAGTGCACTGCGGCGTGGCTGATAGAAATTCTCATTCATTGCCATTTGCCAAGCCAGTGTCAGTGTGTGAATACGCTTTTAGAAGGGGCTCATCCCCGGCCGTTAACATAACAAACAAATAACAATACAACTTGCAATACAGGCAGCCTTTGTAGTAGACGTAGTAGTACTACAAGGCCCAGCATTCCCTGAGTGCACTGCGGCGTGGCTGATAGAAATTCTCATTCATTGCCATTTGCCAAGCCAGTGTCAGTGTGTGAATACGCTTTTAGAAGGGGCTCATCCCCGGCCGTTAACATAACAAACAAATAACAATACAACTTGCAATACAGGCAGCATTTGTAGTAGTGGTAGTAGTACTACAAGGCCCAGCATTCCCTGAGTGCACTGCGGCGTGGCTGATAGAAATTCTCATTCATTGCCATTTGCCAAGCCAGTGTGTGAATGCGCTTTTAGAAGGGGCTCATCCCCGGCCGTTAACATAACAAACAAATAACAATACAACTTACAATACAGGCAGCCTTTGTAGTAGTGGTAGTAGTACTACAAGGCCCAGCATTCCCTGAGTGCACTGCGGCGTGGCTGATAGAAATTCTCATTCATTGCCATTTGCCAAGCCAGTGTCAGTGTGTGAATACGCTTTTAGAAGGGGCTCATCCCCGGCCGTTAACATAACAAACAAATAACAATACAACTTGCAATACAGGCAGCCTTTGTAGTAGACGTAGTAGTACTACAAGGCCCAGCATTCCCTGAGTGCACTGCGGCGTGGCTGATAGAAATTCTCATTCATTGCCATTTGCCAAGCCAGTGTCAGTGTGTGAATACGCTTTTAGAAGGGGCTCATCCCCGGCCGTTAACATAACAAACAAATAACAATACAACTTGCAATACAGGCAGCATTTGTAGTAGACGTAGTAGTACTACAAGGCCCAGCATTCCCTGAGTGAACTGCGGCGTGGCTGATAGAAATTCTCATTCATTGCCATTTGCCAAGCCAGTGTCAGTGTGTGAATACGCTTTTAGAAGGGGCTCATCCCCGGCCGTTAACATAACAAACAAATAACAATACAACTTGCAATACAGGCAGCCTTTGTAGTAGACGTAGTAGTACTACAAGGCACAGCATTCCCTGAGTGCACTGCGGCGTGGCTGATAGAAATTCTCATTCATTGCCATTTGCCAAGCCAGTGTCAGTGTGTGAATACGCTTTTAGAATGGGCTCATCCCCGGCCGTTAACATAACAAACAAATAACAATACAACTTGCAATACAGGCAGCATTTGTAGTAGACGTAGTAGTACTATAAGGCCCAGCATTCCCTGAGTGAACTGCGGCGTGGCTGATAGAAATTCTCATTCATTGCCATTTGCCAAGACAGTGTCAGTGTGTGAATACGCTTTTAGAAGGGGCTCATCCCCGGCCGTTAACATAACAAACAAATAACAATACAACTTGCAATACAGGCAGCCTTTGTAGTAGACGTAGTAGTACTACAAGGCCCAGCATTCCCTGAGTGAACTGCGGCGTGGCTGATAGAAATTCTCATTCATTGCCATTTGCCAAGCCAGTGTCAGTGTGTGAATACGCTTTTAGAAGGGGCTCATCCCCGGCCGTTAACATAACAAACAAATAACAATACAACTTGCAATAAAGGCAGCCTTTGTAGTAGACGTAGTAGTACTACAAGGCCTAGCATTCCCTGAGTGCACTGCGGCGTGGCTGATAGAAATTCTCATTCATTGCCATTTGCCAAGCCAGTGTCAGTCTGTGAATACGCTTTTAGAAGGGGCTCATCCCCGGCCGTTAACATAACAAACAAATAACAATACAACTTGCAATACAGGCAGCCTTTGTAGAAGTGGTAGTATACTACAAGGCCCAGCATTCCCTGAGTGCACTGCGGTGTGGCTGATAGAAATTCTCATTCATTGCCATTTGCCAAGCCAGTGTCAGTGTGTGAATACGCTTTTAGGAGGGGCTCATCCCCGGCCGTTAACATAACAAACAAATAACAATACAACTTGCAATACAGGCAGCCTTTGTAGTAGTGGTAGTAGTACTACAAGGCCCAGCATTCCCTGAGTGCATTGTGGCGTGGCTGATAGAAATTCTCATTCATTGCCATTTGCCAAGCCAGTGTCAGTGTGTGAATACGCATTTGGAAGGGGCTCATCCCCGGCCGTTAACATAACAAACAAATAACAATACAACTTGCAATACAGGCAGCCTTTGTAGTAGTGGTAGTAGTACTACAAGGCCCAGCATTCCCTGAGTGCACTGCGGCGTGGCTGATAGAAATTCTCATTCATTGCCATTTGCCAAGCCAGTGTCAGTGTGTGAATACGCTTTTAGAAGGGGCTCATCCCCGGCCGTTAACATAACAAACAAATAACAATACAACTTGCAATACAGGCAGCCTTTGTAGTAGACGTAGTAGTACTACAAGGCCCAGCATTCCCTGAGTCCACTACGGCGTGGCTGATAGAAATTCTCATTCATTGCCATTTGCCAAGCAAGTGTCAGTGTGTGAATACGCTTTTAGAAGGGGCTCATCCCCGGCCGTTAACATAACAAACAAATAACAATACAACTTGCAATACAGGCAGCCTTTGTAGTAGACGTAGTAGTACTACAAGGCCCAGCATTCCCTGAGTGCACTGCGGCGTGGCTGATAGAAATTCTCATTCATTGCCATTTGCCAAGCCAGTGTCAGTGTGTGAATACGCTTTTAGAAGGGGCTCATCCCCGGCCGTTAACATAACAAACAAATAACTATACAACTTGCAATAAAGGCAGCCTTTGTAGTAGACGTAGTAGTACTACAAGGCCCAGCATTCCCTGAGTGCACTGCGGCGTGGCTGATAGAAATTCTCATTCATTACCATTTGCCAAGCCAGTGTCAGTGTGTGAATACGCTTTTAGAAGGGGCTCATCCCCGGCCGTTAACATAACAAACAAATAACAATACAACTTGCAATACAGGCAGCCTTTGTAGTAGACGTAGTAGTACTACAAGGCCCAGCATTCCCTGAGTGCACTGCGGCGTGGCTGATAGAAATTCTCATTCATTGCCATTTGCCAAGTCAGTGTCAGTGTGAATACGCGTTTAGAAGGGGCTCATCCCCGGCCGTTAACATAACAAACAAATAACAATACAATTTGCAATACAGGCAGCCTTTGTAGTAGACGTAGTAGTACTACAAGGCACAGCATTCCCTGAGTGCACTGCAGCGTGGCTGATAGAAATTCTCATTCATTGCCATTTGCCAAGCCAGTGTGTAAATATGCTTTTAGAAGGGGCTCATCCCCGGCCATTAACATAACAAACAAATAACAATACAACTTGCAATACAGGCAGCCTTTGTAGTAGACGTAGTAGTACTACAAGGCCCAGCATTCCCTGAGTGCACTGCGGCGTGGCTGATAGAAATTCTCATTCATTGCCATTTGCCAAGCCAGTGTCAGTGTGTGAATACGCGTTTAGAAGGAGCTCATCCCCGGCCGTTAACATAACAAACAAATAACAATAAAACTTGCAATACAGGCAGCCTTTGTAGTAGACGTAGTAGTACTACAAGGCCCAGCATTCCCTGAGTGCACTGCGGCGTGGCTGATAGAAATTCTCATTCATTGCCATTTGCCAAGCCAGTGTCAGTGTGTGAATACGCTTTTAGAAGGGGCTCATCCCCGGCCGTTAACATAACAAACAAATAACAATACAACTTGCAATACAGGCAGCCTTTGTAGTAGACGTAGTAGTACTACAAGGCCCAGCATTCCCTGAGTCCACTACGGCGTGGCTGATAGAAATTCTCATTCATTGCCATTTGCCAAGCAAGTGTCAGTGTGTGAATACGCTTTTAGAAGGGGCTCATCCCCGGCCGTTAACATAACAAACAAATAACAATACAACTTGCAATACAGGCAGCCTTTGTAGTAGACGTAGTAGTACTACAAGGCCCAGCATTCCCTGAGTGCACTGCGGCGTGGCTGATAGAAATTCTCATTCATTGCCATTTGCCAAGCCAGTGTCAGTGTGTGAATACGCTTTTAGAAGGGGCTCATCCCCGGCCGTTAACATAACAAACAAATAACTATACAACTTGCAATAAAGGCAGCCTTTGTAGTAGACGTAGTAGTACTACAAGGCCCAGCATTCCCTGAGTGCACTGCGGCGTGGCTGATAGAAATTCTCATTCATTACCATTTGCCAAGCCAGTGTCAGTGTGTGAATACGCTTTTAGAAGGGGCTCATCCCCGGCCGTTAACATAACAAACAAATAACAATACAACTTGCAATACAGGCAGCCTTTGTAGTAGACGTAGTAGTACTACAAGGCCCAGCATTCCCTGAGTGCACTGCGGCGTGGCTGATAGAAATTCTCATTCATTGCCATTTGCCAAGTCAGTGTCAGTGTGAATACGCGTTTAGAAGGGGCTCATCCCCGGCCGTTAACATAACAAACAAATAACAATACAATTTGCAATACAGGCAGCCTTTGTAGTAGACGTAGTAGTACTACAAGGCACAGCATTCCCTGAGTGCACTGCAGCGTGGCTGATAGAAATTCTCATTCATTGCCATTTGCCAAGCCAGTGTGTAAATACGCTTTTAGAAGGGGCTCATCCCCGGCCATTAACATAACAAACAAATAACAATACAACTTGCAATACAGGCAGCCTTTGTAGTAGACGTAGTAGTACTACAAGGCCCAGCATTCCCTGAGTGCACTGCGGCGTGGCTGATAGAAATTCTCATTCATTGCCATTTGCCAAGCCAGTGTCAGTGTGTGAATACGCGTTTAGAAGGAGCTCATCCCCGGCCGTTAACATAACAAACAAATAACAATAAAACTTGCAATACAGGCAGCCTTTGTAGTAGACGTAGTAGTACTACAAGGCCCAGCATTCCCTGAGTGCACTGCGGCGTGGCTGATAGAAATTCTCATTCATTGCCATTTGCCAAGCCAGTGTCAGTGTGTGAATACGCGTTTAGAAGGGGCTCATCCCCGGCCGTTAACATAACAAACAAATAACAATACAACTTGCAATACAGGCAGCCTTTGTAGTAGACGTAGGAGTACTACAAGGCACAGCATTCCCTGAGTGCACTGCAGCGTGGCTGATAGAAATTCTCATTCATTGCCATTTGCCAAGCCAGTGTGTGAATGCGCTTTTAGAAGGGGCTCATCCCCGGCCGTTAACATAACAAACAAATAACAATACAACTTACAATACAGGCAGCCTTTGTAGTAGTGGTAGTAGTACTACAAGGCCCAGCATTCCCTGAGTGCACTGCGGCGTGGCTGATAGAAATTCTCATTCATTGCCATTTGCCAAGCCAGTGTCAGTGTGTGAATACGCTTTTAGAAGGGGCTCATCCCCGGCCGTTAACATAACAAACAAATAACAATACAACTTGCAATACAGGCAGCCTTTGTAGTAGTGGTAGTAGTACTACAAGGCCCAGCATTCCCTGAGTGCACTGCGGCGTGGCTGATAGAAATTCTCATTCATTGCCATTTGCCAAGCCAGTGTCAGTGTGTGAATACGCTTTTAGAAGGGGCTCATCCCCGGCCGTTAACATAACAAACAAATAACAATACAACTTGCAATACAGGCAGCCTTTGTAGTAGTGGTAGTAGTACTACAAGGCCCAGCATTCCCTGAGTGCACTGCGGCGTGGCTGATAGAAATTCTCATTCATTGCCATTTGCCAAGTCAGTGTCAGTGTGAATACGCGTTTAGAAGGGGCTCATCCCCGGCCGTTAACATAACAAACAAATAACAATACAATTTGCAATACAGGCAGCCTTTGTAGTAGACGTAGTAGTACTACAAGGCACAGCATTCCCTGAGTGCACTGCAGCGTGGCTGATAGAAATTCTCATTCATTGCCATTTGCCAAGCCAGTGTGTAAATACGCTTTTAGAAGGGGCTCATCCCCGGCCGTTAACATCACAAACAAATAACAATACAACTTGCAATACAGGCAGACTTTGTAGTAGTGGTAGTAGTACTACAAGGCCCAGCATTCCCTGAGTGCACTGCAGCGTGGCTGATAGAAATTCTCATTCATTGCCATTTGCCAAGCCAGTGTCAGTGTGTGAATACGCGTTTAGAAGGGGCTCATCCCCGGCCGTTAACATAACAAACAAATAACAATACAACTTGCAATACAGGCAGCCTTTGTAGTAGTGGTAGTAGTACTACAAGGCCCAGCATTCCCTGAGTGCACTGCGGCGTGGCTGATAGAAATTCTCATTCATTGCCATTTGCCAAGCCAGTGTCAGTGTGTGAATACGCTTTTAGAAGGGGCTCATCCCCGGCCGTTAACATAACAAACAAATAACAATACAACTTGCAATACAGGCAGCCTTTGTAGTAGTGGTAGTAGTACTACAAGGCCCAGCATTCCCTGAGTGCACTGCGGCGTGGCTGATAGAAATTCTCATTCATTGCCATTTGCCAAGCCAGTGTCAGTGTGTGAATACGCTTTTAGAAGGGGCTCATCCCCGGCCGTTAACATAACAAACAAATAACAATACAACTTGCAATACAGGCAGCCTTTGTAGTAGACGTAGTAGTACTACAAGGCCCAGCATTCCCTGAGTGCACTGCGGCGTGGCTGATAGAAATTCTCATTCATTGCCATTTGCCAAGCCAGTGTCAGTGTGTGAATACGCTTTTAGAAGGGGCTCATCCCCGTCCGTTAACATAACAAACAAATAACAATACAACTTGCAATACAGGCAGCATTTGTAGTAGTGGTAGTAGTACTACAAGGCCCAGCATTCCCTGAGTGCACTGCGGCGTGGCTGATAGAAATTCTCATTCATTGCCATTTGCCAAGCCAGTGTGTGAATGCGCTTTTAGAAGGGGCTCATCCCCGGCCGTTAACATAACAAACAAATAACAATACAACTTACAATACAGGCAGCCTTTGTAGTAGTGGTAGTAGTACTACAAGGCCCAGCATTCCCTGAGTGCACTGCGGCGTGGCTGATAGAAATTCTCATTCATTGCCATTTGCCAAGCCAGTGTCAGTGTGTGAATACGCTTTTAGAAGGGGCTCATCCCCGGCCGTTAACATAACAAACAAATAACAATACAACTTGCAATACAGGCAGCCTTTGTAGTAGACGTAGTAGTACTACAAGGCCCAGCATTCCCTGAGTGCACTGCGGCGTGGCTGATAGAAATTCTCATTCATTGCCATTTGCCAAGCCAGTGTCAGTGTGTGAATACGCTTTTAGAAGGGGCTCATCCCCGGCCGTTAACATAACAAACAAATAACAATACAACTTGCAATACAGGCAGCATTTGTAGTAGACGTAGTAGTACTACAAGGCCCAGCATTCCCTGAGTGAACTGCGGCGTGGCTGATAGAAATTCTCATTCATTGCCATTTGCCAAGCCAGTGTCAGTGTGTGAATACGCTTTTAGAAGGGGCTCATCCCCGGCCGTTAACATAACAAACAAATAACAATACAACTTGCAATACAGGCAGCCTTTGTAGTAGACGTAGTAGTACTACAAGGCACAGCATTCCCTGAGTGCACTGCGGCGTGGCTGATAGAAATTCTCATTCATTGCCATTTGCCAAGCCAGTGTCAGTGTGTGAATACGCTTTTAGAAGGGGCTCATCCCCGGCCGTTAACATAACAAACAAATAACAATACAACTTGCAATACAGGCAGCATTTGTAGTAGACGTAGTAGTACTATAAGGCCCAGCATTCCCTGAGTGAACTGCGGCGTGGCTGATAGAAATTCTCATTCATTGCCATTTGCCAAGACAGTGTCAGTGTGTGAATACGCTTTTAGAAGGGGCTCATCCCCGGCCGTTAACATAACAAACAAATAACAATACAACTTGCAATACAGGCAGCCTTTGTAGTAGACGTAGTAGTACTACAAGGCCCAGCATTCCCTGAGTCCACTACGGCGTGGCTGATAGAAATTCTCATTCATTGCCATTTGCCAAGCAAGTGTCAGTGTGTGAATACGCTTTTAGAAGGGGCTCATCCCCGGCCGTTAACATAACAAACAAATAACAATACAACTTGCAATACAGGCAGCCTTTGTAGTAGACGTAGTAGTACTACAAGGCCCAGCATTCCCTGAGTGCACTGCGGCGTGGCTGATAGAAATTCTCATTCATTGCCATTTGCCAAGCCAGTGTCAGTGTGTGAATACGCTTTTAGAAGGGGCTCATCCCCGGCCGTTAACATAACAAACAAATAACTATACAACTTGCAATAAAGGCAGCCTTTGTAGTAGACGTAGTAGTACTACAAGGCCCAGCATTCCCTGAGTGCACTGCGGCGTGGCTGATAGAAATTCTCATTCATTACCATTTGCCAAGCCAGTGTCAGTGTGTGAATACGCTTTTAGAAGGGGCTCATCCCCGGCCGTTAACATAACAAACAAATAACAATACAACTTGCAATACAGGCAGCCTTTGTAGTAGACGTAGTAGTACTACAAGGCCCAGCATTCCCTGAGTGCACTGCGGCGTGGCTGATAGAAATTCTCATTCATTGCCATTTGCCAAGTCAGTGTCAGTGTGAATACGCGTTTAGAAGGGGCTCATCCCCGGCCGTTAACATAACAAACAAATAACAATACAATTTGCAATACAGGCAGCCTTTGTAGTAGACGTAGTAGTACTACAAGGCACAGCATTCCCTGAGTGCACTGCAGCGTGGCTGATAGAAATTCTCATTCATTGCCATTTGCCAAGCCAGTGTGTAAATACGCTTTTAGAAGGGGCTCATCCCCGGCCATTAACATAACAAACAAATAACAATACAACTTGCAATACAGGCAGCCTTTGTAGTAGACGTAGTAGTACTACAAGGCCCAGCATTCCCTGAGTGCACTGCGGCGTGGCTGATAGAAATTCTCATTCATTGCCATTTGCCAAGCCAGTGTCAGTGTGTGAATACGCGTTTAGAAGGGGCTCATCCCCGGCCGTTAACATAACAAACAAATAACAATACAACTTGCAATACAGGCAGCCTTTGTAGTAGACGTAGGAGTACTACAAGGCACAGCATTCCCTGAGTGCACTGCAGCGTGGCTGATAGAAATTCTCATTCATTGCCATTTGCCAAGCCAGTGTGTGAATGCGCTTTTAGAAGGGACTCATCCACGGCCGTTAACATAACAAACAAATAACAATACAACTTACAATACAGGCAGCCTTTGTAGTAGTGGTAGTAGTACTACAAGGCCCAGCATTCCCTGAGTGCACTGCGGCGTGGCTGATAGAAATTCTCATTCATTGCCATTTGCCAAGCCAGTGTCAGTGTGTGAATACGCTTTTAGAAGGGGCTCATCCCCGGCCGTTAACATAACAAACAAATAACAATACAACTTGCAATACAGGCAGCCTTTGTAGTAGTGGTAGTAGTACTACAAGGCCCAGCATTCCCTGAGTGCACTGCGGCGTGGCTGATAGAAATTCTCATTCATTGCCATTTGCCAAGCCAGTGTCAGTGTGTGAATACGCTTTTAGAAGGGGCTCATCCCCGGCCGTTAACATAACAAACAAATAACAATACAACTTGCAATACAGGCAGCCTTTGTAGTAGTGGTAGTAGTACTACAAGGCCCAGCATTCCCTGAGTGCACTGCGGCGTGGCTGATAGAAATTCTCATTCATTGCCATTTGCCAAGTCAGTGTCAGTGTGAATACGCGTTTAGAAGGGGCTCATCCCCGGCCGTTAACATAACAAACAAATAACAATACAATTTGCAATACAGGCAGCCTTTGTAGTAGACGTAGTAGTACTACAAGGCACAGCATTCCCTGAGTGCACTGCAGCGTGGCTGATAGAAATTCTCATTCATTGCCATTTGCCAAGCCAGTGTGTAAATACGCTTTTAGAAGGGGCTCATCCCCGGCCGTTAACATCACAAACAAATAACAATACAACTTGCAATACAGGCAGACTTTGTAGTAGTGGTAGTAGTACTACAAGGCCCAGCATTCCCTGAGTGCACTGCGGCGTGGCTGATAGAAATTCTCATTCATTGCCATTTGCCAAGCCAGTGTCAGTGTGTGAATACGCTTTTAGAAGGGGCTCATCCCCGGCCGTTAACATAACAAACAAATAACAATACAACTTGCAATACAGGCAGCCTTTGTAGTAGACGTAGTAGTACTACAAGGCCCAGCATTCCCTGAGTGCACTGCGGCGTGGCTGATAGAAATTCTCATTCATTGCCATTTGCCAAGCCAGTGTCAGTGTGTGAATACGCTTTTAGAAGGGGCTCATCCCCGGCCGTTAACATAACAAACAAATAACAATACAACTTGCAATAAAGGCAGCCTTTGTAGTAGACGTAGTAGTACTACAAGGCCCAGCATTCCCTGAGTGCACTGCGGCGTGGCTGATAGAAATTCTCATTCATTGCCATTTGCCAAGCCAGTGTCAGTGTGTGAATACGCTTTTAGAAGGGGCTCATCCCCGGCCGTTAACATAACAAACAAATAACAATACAACTTGCAATACAGGCAGCCTTTGTAGTAGTGGTAGTATACTACAAGGCCCAGCATTCCCTGAGTGCACTGCGGTGTGGCTGATATAAATTCTCATTCATTGCCATTTGCTAAGCCAGTGTCAGTGTGTGAATACGCTTTTAGAAGGGGCTCATCCCCGGCCGTTAACATAACAAACAAATAACAATACAACTTGCAATACAGGCAGCCTTTGTAGTAGACGTAGTAGTACTACAAGGCCCAGCATTCCCTGAGTCCACTACGGCGTGGCTGATAGAAATTCTCATTCATTGCCATTTGCCAAGCAAGTGTCAGTGTGTGAATACGCTTTTAGAAGGGGCTCATCCCCGGCCGTTAACATAACAAACAAATAACAATACAACTTGCAATACAGGCAGCCTTTGTAGTAGACGTAGTAGTACTACAAGGCCCAGCATTCCCTGAGTGCACTGCGGCGTGGCTGATAGAAATTCTCATTCATTGCCATTTGCCAAGCCAGTGTCAGTGTGTGAATACGCTTTTAGAAGGGGCTCATCCCGGCCGTTAACATAACAAACAAATAACTATACAACTTGCAATAAAGGCAGCCTTTGTAGTAGACGTAGTAGTACTACAAGGCCCAGCATTCCCTGAGTGCACTGCGGCGTGGCTGATAGAAATTCTCATTCATTACCATTTGCCAAGCCAGTGTCAGTGTGTGAATACGCTTTTAGAAGGGGCTCATCCCCGGCCGTTAACATAACAAACAAATAACAATACAACTTGCAATACAGGCAGCCTTTGTAGTAGACGTAGGAGTACTACAAGGCACAGCATTCCCTGAGTGCACTGCAGCGTGGCTGATAGAAATTCTCATTCATTGCCATTTGCCAAGCCAGTGTGTGAATGCGCTTTTAGAAGGGGCTCATCCCCGGCCGTTAACATAACAAACAAATAACAATACAACTTACAATACAGGCAGCCTTTGTAGTAGTGGTAGTAGTACTACAAGGCCCAGCATTCCCTGAGTGCACTGCGGCGTGGCTGATAGAAATTCTCATTCATTGCCATTTGCCAAGCCAGTGTCAGTGTGTGAATACGCTTTTAGAAGGGGCTCATCCCCGGCCGTTAACATAACAAACAAATAACAATACAACTTGCAATACAGGCAGCCTTTGTAGTAGTGGTAGTAGTACTACAAGGCCCAGCATTCCCTGAGTGCACTGCGGCGTGGCTGATAGAAATTCTCATTCATTGCCATTTGACAAGCCAGTGTCAGTGTGTGAATACGCTTTTAGAAGGGGCTCATCCCCGGCCGTTAACATAACAAACAAATAACAATACAACTTGCAATACAGGCAGCCTTTGTAGTAGTGGTAGTAGTACTACAAGGCCCAGCATTCCCTGAGTGCACTGCGGCGTGGCTGATAGAAATTCTCATTCATTGCCATTTGCCAAGTCAGTGTCAGTGTGAATACGCGTTTAGAAGGGGCTCATCCCCGGCCGTTAACATAACAAACAAATAACAATACAATTTGCAATACAGGCAGCCTTTGTAGTAGACGTAGTAGTACTACAAGGCACAGCATTCCCTGAGTGCACTGCAGCGTGGCTGATAGAAATTCTCATTCATTGCCATTTGCCAAGCCAGTGTGTAAATACGCTTTTAGAAGGGGCTCATCCCCGGCCGTTAACATCACAAACAAATAACAATACAACTTGCAATACAGGCAGACTTTGTAGTAGTGGTAGTAGTACTACAAGGCCCAGCATTCCCTGAGTGCACTGCGGCGTGGCTGATAGAAATTCTCATTCATTGCCATTTGCCAAGCCAGTGTCAGTGTGTGAATACGCTTTTAGAAGGGGCTCATCCCCGGCCGTTAACATAACAAACAAATAACAATACAACTTGCAATACAGGCAGCCTTTGTAGTAGACGTAGTAGTACTACAAGGCCCAGCATTCCCTGAGTGCACTGCGGCGTGGCTGATAGAAATTCTCATTCATTGCCATTTGCCAAGCCAGTGTCAGTGTGTGAATACGCTTTTAGAAGGGGCTCATCCCCGGCCGTTAACATAACAAACAAATAACAATACAACTTGCAATACAGGCAGCCTTTGTAGTAGTGGTAGTATACTACAAGGCCCAGCATTCCCTGAGTGCACTGCGGTGTGGCTGATATAAATTCTCATTCATTGCCATTTGCTAAGCCAGTGTCAGTGTGTGAATACGCTTTTAGAAGGGGCTCATCCCCGGCCGTTAACATAACAAACAAATAACAATACAACTTGCAATACAGGCAGCCTTTGTAGTAGACGTAGTAGTACTACAAGGCCCAGCATTCCCTGAGTCCACTACGGCGTGGCTGATAGAAATTCTCATTCATTGCCATTTGCCAAGCAAGTGTCAGTGTGTGAATACGCTTTTAGAAGGGGCTCATCCCCGGCCGTTAACATAACAAACAAATAACAATACAACTTGCAATACAGGCAGCCTTTGTAGTAGACGTAGTAGTACTACAAGGCCCAGCATTCCCTGAGTGCACTGCGGCGTGGCTGATAGAAATTCTCATTCATTGCCATTTGCCAAGCCAGTGTCAGTGTGTGAATACGCTTTTAGAAGGGGCTCATCCCGGCCGTTAACATAACAAACAAATAACTATACAACTTGCAATAAAGGCAGCCTTTGTAGTAGACGTAGTAGTACTACAAGGCCCAGCATTCCCTGAGTGCACTGCGGCGTGGCTGATAGAAATTCTCATTCATTACCATTTGCCAATCCAGTGTCAGTGTGTGAATACGCTTTTAGAAGGGGCTCATCCCCGGCCGTTAACATAACAAACAAATAACAATACAACTTGCAATACAGGCAGCCTTTGTAGTAGTGGTAGTATACTACAAGGCCCAGCATTCCCTGAGTGCACTGCGGTGTGGCTGATAGAAATTCTCATTCATTGCAATTTGCTAAGCCAGTGTCAGTGTGTGAATACGCTTTTAGAAGGGGCTCATCCCCGGCCGTTAACATAACAAACAAATAACAATACAACTTGCAATACAGGCAGCCTTTGTAGTAGACGTAGTAGTACTACAAGGCCCAGCATTTCCTGAGTCCACTGCGGCGTGGCTGATAGAAATTCTCATTCATTGCCATTTGCCAAGCCAGTGTCAGTGTGTGAATACGCTTTTAGAAGGGGCTCATCCCCGGCCGTTAACATAACAAACAAATAACAATACAACTTGCAATACAGGCAGCCTTTGTAGTAGACGTAGTAGTACTACAAGGCCCAGCATTCCCTGAGTGCACTGCGGCGTGGCTGATAGAAATTCTCATTCATTGCCATTTGCCAAGCAAGTGTCAGTGTGTGAATACGCTTTTAGAAGGGGCTCATCCCCGTCCGTTAACATAACAAACAAATAACTATACAACTTGCAATAAAGGCAGCCTTTGTAGTAGACGTAGTAGTACTACAAGGCCCAGCATTCCCTGAGTGCACTGCGGCGTGGCTGATAGAAATTCTCATTCATTACCATTTGCCAAGCCAGTGTCAGTGTGTGAATACGCTTTTAGAAGGGGCTCATCCCCGGCCGTTAACATAACAAACAAATAACAATACAACTTGCAATACAGGCAGCCTTTGTAGTAGACGTAGTAGTACTACAAGGCCCAGCATTCCCTGAGTGCACTGCGGCGTGGCTGATAGAAATTCTCATTCATTGCCATTTGCCAAGTCAGTGTCAGTGTGAATACACGTTTAGAAGGGGCTCATCCCCGGCCGTTAACATAACAAACAAATAACAATACAATTTGCAATACAGGCAGCCTTTGTAGTAGACGTAGTAGTACTACAAGGCACAGCATTCCCTGAGTGCACTGCAGCGTGGCTGATAGAAATTCTCATTCATTGCCATTTGCCAAGCCAGTGTGTAAATACGCTTTTAGAAGGGGCTCATCCCCGGCCGTTAACATAACAAACAAATAACAATACAACTTGCAATACAGGCAGCCTTTGTAGTAGACGTAGTAGTACTACAAGGCCCAGCATTCCCTGAGTGCACTGCGGCGTGGCTGATAGAAATTCTCATTCATTGCCATTTGCCAAGCCAGTGTCAGTGTGTGAATACGCGTTTAGTAGGGGCTCATCCCCGGCCGTTAACATAACAAACAAATAACACTACAACTTGCAATACAGGCAGCCTTTGTAGTAGACGTAGTAGTACTACAAGGCCCAGCATTCCCTGAGTGCACTGCGGCGTGGCTGATAGAAATTCTCATTCATTGCCATTTGCCAAGCCAGTGTCAGTGTGTGAATACGCGTTTAGAAGGGGCTCATCCCCGGCCGTTAACATAACAAACAAATAACAATACAACTTGCAATACAGGCAGCCTTTGTAGTAGACGTAGGAGTACTACAAGGCACAGCATTCCCTGAGTGCACTGCGGCGTGGCTGATAGAAATTCTCATTCATTGCCATTTGCCAAGCCAGTGTCAGTGTGTGAATACGCTTTTAGAAGGGGCTCATCCCCGGCCGTTAACATAACAAACAAATAACAATACAACTTGCAATACAGGCAGCCTTTGTAGTAGTGGTAGTAGTACTACAAGGCCCAGCATTCCCTGAGTGCACTGCGGCGTGGCTGATAGAAATTCTCATTCATTGCCATTTGCCAAGCCAGTGTCAGTGTGTGAATACGCTTTTAGAAGGGGCTCATCCCCGGCCGTTAACATAACAAACAAATAACAATACAACTTGCAATACAGGCAGCCTTTGTAGTAGACGTAGTAGTACTACAAGGCCCAGCATTCCCTGAGTGCACTGCGGCGTGGCTGATAGAAATTCTCATTCATTGCCATTTGCCAAGCCAGTGTCAGTGTGTGAATACGCTTTTAGAAGGGGCTCATCCTCGGCCGTTAACATAACAAACAAATAACAATACAACTTGCAATACAGGCAGCCTTTGTAGTAGACGTAGTAGTACTACAAGGCCCAGCATTCCCTGAGTGCACTGCGGCGTGGCTGATAGAAATTCTCATTCATTGCCATTTGCCAAGCCAGTGTCAGTGTGTGAATACGCTTTTAGAAGGGGCTCATCCCCGGCCGTTAACATAACAAACAAATAACAATACAACTTGCAATACAGGCAGCCTTTGTAGTAGTGGTAGTAGTACTACAAGGCCCAGCATTCCCTGAGTGCACTGCGGCGTGGCTGATAGAAATTCTCATTCATTGCCATTTGCCAAGCCAGTGTCAGTGTGTGAATACGCTTTTAGAAGGGGCTCATCCCC
Organism: Rhinoderma darwinii; assembly: GCF_050947455.1. Taxonomy (NCBI): domain Eukaryota; kingdom Metazoa; phylum Chordata; class Amphibia; order Anura; family Rhinodermatidae; genus Rhinoderma; species Rhinoderma darwinii. Next base: position 65,396,016 of record NC_134688.1, read on the forward strand.
GGCCGTTAACATAACAAACAAATAACAATACAACTTGCAATACAGGCAGCCTTTGTAGTAGTGGTAGTAGTACTACAAGGCCCAGCATTCCCTGAGTGCACTGCGGCGTGGCTGATAGAAATTCTCATTCATTGCCATTTGCCAAGTCAGTGTCAGTGTGAATACGCGTTTAGAAGGGGCTCATCCCCGGCCGTTAACATAACAAACAAATAACAATACAATTTGCAATACAGGCAGCCTTTGTAGTAGACGTAGTAGTACTACAAGGCACAGCATTCCCTGAGTGCACTGCAGCGTGGCTGATAGAAATTCTCATTCATTGCCATTTGCCAAACCAGTGTGTGAATACGCGTTTAGAAGGGGCTCATCCCCGGCCGTTAACATAACAAACAAATAACAATACAACTTGCAATACAGGCAGCCTGTGTAGTAGACGTAGGAGTACTACAAGGCACAGCATTCCCTGAGTGCACTGCGGCGTGGCTGATAGAAATTCTCATTCATTGCCATTTGCCAAGCCAGTGTCAGTGTGTGAATACGCTTTTAGAAGGGGCTCATCCCCGGCCGTTAACATAACAAACAAATAACAATACAACTTGCAATACAGGCAGCCTTTGTAGTAGACGTAGTAGTACTACAAGGCCCAGCATTCCCTGAGTGCACTGCGGCGTGGCTGATAGAAATTCTCATTCATTGCCATTTGCCAAGCCAGTGTCAGTGTGTGAATACGCTTTTAGAAGGGGCTCATCCCCGGCCGTTAACATAACAAACAAATAACAATACAACTTGCAATAAAGGCAGCCTTTGTAGTAGACGTAGTAGTACTACAAGGCCCAGCATTCCCTGAGTGCACTGCGGCGTGGCTGATAGAAATTCTCATTCATTGCCATTTGCCAAGCCAGTGTCAGTGTGTGAATACGCTTTTAGAAGGGGCTCATCCCCGGCCGTTAACATAACAAACAAATAACAATACAACTTGCAATACAGGCAGCCTTTGTAGTAGTGGTAGTAGTACTACAAGGCCCAGCATTCCCTGAGTGCACTGCGGCGTGGCTGATAGAAATTCTCATTCATTGCCATTTGCCAAGCCAGTGTCAGTGTGTGAATACGCTTTTAGAAGGGGCTCATCCCCGGCCGTTAACATAACAAACAAATAACAATACAACTTGCAATACAGGCAGCCTTTGTAGTAGTGGTAGTAGTACTACAAGGCCCAGCATTCCCTGAGTGCACTGCGGCGTGGCTGATAGAAATTCTCATTCATTGCCATTTGCCAAGCCAGTGTCAGTGTGTGAATACGCTTTTAGAAGGGGCTCATCCCCGGCCGTTAACATAACAAACAAATAACAATACAACTTGCAATACAGGCAGCCTTTGTAGTAGACGTAGTAGTACTACAAGGCACAGCATTCCCTGAGTGCACTGCGGCGTGGCTGATAGAAATTCTCATTCATTGCCATTTGCCAAGCCAGTGTCAGTGTGTGAATACGCTTTTAGAAGGGGCTCATCCCCGGCCGTTAACATAACAAACAAATAACAATACAACTTGCAATACAGGCAGCCTTTGTAGTAGACGTAGTAGTACTACAAGGCCCAGCATTCCCTGAGTGCACTGTGGCGTGGCTGATAGAAATTCTCATTTATTGCCATTTGCCAAGCCAGTGTCAGTGTGTGAATACGCTTTTAGAAGGGGCTCATCCCCGGCCGTTAACATAACAAACAAATAACAATACAACTTGCAATACAGGCAGCCTTTGTAGTAGACGTAGTAGTACTATAAGGCCCAGCATTCCCTGAGTGCACTGCGGTGTGGCTGATAGAAATTCTCATTCATTGCCATTTGCCAAGCCAGTGTGTGAATACGCTTTTAGAAGGGGCTCATCCCCGGCCGTTAACATAACAAACAAATAACAATAAAACTTGCAATACAGGCAGCCTTTGTAGTAGACGTAGTAGTACTATAAGGCCCAGCATTCCCTGAGTGCACTGCGGTGTGGCTGATAGAAATTCTCATTCATTGCCATTTGCCAAGCCAGTGTCAGTGTGTGAATACGCGTTTAGAAGGGGCTCATCCCCGGCCGTTAACATAACAAACAAATAACAATACAACTTGCAATACAGGCAGCCTTTGTAGTAGACGTAGGAGTACTACAAGGCACAGCATTACCTGAGTGCACTGCGGCGTGGCTGATAGAAATTCTCATTCATTGCCATTTGCCAAGCCAGTGTCAGTGTGTCAATACGCTTTTAGAAGGGGCTCATCCCCGGCCGTTAACATAACAAACAAATAACAATACAACTTGCAATACAGGCAGCCTTTGTAGTAGTGGTAGTAGTACTACAAGGCCCAGCATTCCCTGAGTGCACTGCGGCGTGGCTGATAGAAATTCTCATTCATTGCCATTTGCCAAGCCAGTGTCAGTGTGTGAATACGCTTTTAGAAGGGGCTCATCCCCGGCCGTTAACATAACAAACAAATAACAATACAACTTGCAATACAGGCAGCCTTTGTAGTAGTGGTAGTAGTACTACAAGGCCCAGCATTCCCTGAGTGCACTGCGGCGTGGCTGATAGAAATTCTCATTCATTGCCATTTGCCAAGCCAGTGTCAGTGTGTGAATACGCTTTTAGAAGGGGCTCATCCCCGGCCGTTAACATAACAAACAAATAACAATACAACTTGCAATACAGGCAGCCTTTGTAGTAGTGGTAGTAGTACTACAAGGCCCAGCATTCCCTGAGTGCACTGCGGCGTGGCTGATAGAAATTCTCATTCATTGCCATTTGCCAAGCCAGTGTCAGTGTGTGAATACGCTTTTAGAAGGGGCTCATCCCCGGCCGTTAACATAACAAACAAATAACAATACAACTTGCAATACAGGCAGCCTTTGTAGTAGACATAGTAGTACTACAAGGCACAGCATTCCCTGAGTGCACTGCGGCGTGGCTGATAGAAATTCTCATTCATTGCCATTTGCCAAGCCAGTGTCAGTGTGTGAATACGCTTTTAGAAGGGGCTCATCCCCGGCCGTTAACATAACAAACAAATAACAATACAACTTGCAATACAGGCAGCCTTTGTAGTAGTGGTAGTAGTACTACAAGGCCCAGCATTCCCTGAGTGCACTGCGGCGTGGCTGATAGAAATTCTCATTCATTGCCATTTGCCAAGCCAGTGTCAGTGTGTGAATACGCTTTTAGAAGGGGCTCATCCCCGGCCGTTAACATAACAAACAAATAACAATACAACTTGCAATACAGGCAGCCTTTGTAGTAGACGTAGTAGTACTACAAGGCCCAGCATTCCCTGAGTCCACTACGGCGTGGCTGATAGAAATTCTCATTCATTACCATTTGCCAAGCCAGTGTCAGTGTGTGAATACGCTTTTAGAAGGGGCTCATCCCCGGCCGTTAACATAACAAACAAATAACAATACAACTTGCAATACAGGCAGCCTTTGTAGTAGTGGTAGTAGTACTACAAGGCCCAGCATTCCCTGAGTGCACTGCGGTGTGGCTGATAGAAATTCTCATTCATTGCCATTTGCTAAGCCAGTGTCAGTGTGTGAATACGCTTTTAGAAGGGGCTCATCCCCGGCCGTTAACATAACAAACAAATAACAATACAACTTGCAATACAGGCAGCCTTTGTAGTAGACGTAGTAGTACTACAAGGCCCAGCATTCCCTGAGTCCACTACGGCGTGGCTGATAGAAATTCTCATTCATTGCCATTTGCCAAGCAAGTGTCAGTGTGTGAATACGCTTTTAGAAGGGGCTCATCCCCGGCCGTTAACATAACAAACAAATAACAATACAACTTGCAATACAGGCAGCCTTTGTAGTAGACGTAGTAGTACTACAAGGCCCAGAATTCCCTGAGTGCACTGCGGCGTGGCTGATAGAAATTCTCATTCATTGCCATTTGCCAAGCCAGTGTCAGTGTGTGAATACGCTTTTAGAAGGGGCTCATCCCGGCCGTTAACATAACAAACAAATAACTATACAACTTGCAATAAAGGCAGCCTTTGTAGTAGACGTAGTAGTACTACAAGGCCCAGCATTCCCTGAGTGCACTGCGGCGTGGCTGATAGAAATTCTCATTCATTACCATTTGCCAAGCCAGTGTCAGTGTGTGAATACGCTTTTAGAAGGGGCTCATCCCCGGCCGTTAACATAACAAACAAATAACAATACAACTTGCAATACAGGCAGCCTTTGTAGTAGACGTAGTAGTACTACAAGGCCCAGCATTCCCTGAGTGCACTGCGGCGTGGCTGATAGAAATTCTCATTCATTGCCATTTGCCAAGTCAGTGTCAGTGTGAATACGCGTTTAGAAGGGGCTCATCCCCGGCCGTTAACATAACAAACAAATAACAATACAATTTGCAATACAGGCAGCCTTTGTAGTAGACGTAGTAGTACTACAAGGCACAGCATTCCCTGAGTGCACTGCAGCGTGGCTGATAGAAATTCTCATTCATTGCCATTTGCCAAGCCAGTGTGTAAATACGCTTTTAGAAGGGGCTCATCCCCGGCCGTTAACATAACAAACAAATAACAATACAACTTGCAATACAGGCAGCCTTTGTAGTAGACGTAGTAGTACTACAAGGCCCAGCATTCCCTGAGTGCACTGCGGCGTGGCTGATAGAAATTCTCATTCATTGCCATTTGCCAAGCCAGTGTCAGTGTGTGAATACGCGTTTAGTAGGGGCTCATCCCCGGCCGTTAACATAACAAACAAATAACACTACAACTTGCAATACAGGCAGCCTTTGTAGTAGACGTAGTAGTACTACAAGGCCCAGCATTCCCTGAGTGCACTGCGGCGTGGCTGATAGAAATTCTCATTCATTGCCATTTGCCAAGCCAGTGTCAGTGTGTGAATACGCGTTTAGAATGGGCTCATCCCCGGCCGTTAACATAACAAACAAATAACAATACAACTTGCAATACAGGCAGCCTTTGTAGTAGACGTAGGAGTACTACAAGGCACAGCATTCCCTGAGTGCACTGCGGCGTGGCTGATAGAAATTCTCATTCATTGCCATTTGCCAAGCCAGTGTCAGTGTGTGAATACGCTTTTAGAAGGGGCTCATCCCCGGCCGTTAACATAACAAACAAATAACAATACAACTTGCAATACAGGCAGCCTTTGTAGTAGTGGTAGTAGTACTACAAGGCCCAGCATTCCCTGAGTGCACTGCGGCGTGGCTGATAGAAATTCTCATTCATTGCCATTTGCCAAGCCAGTGTCAGTGTGTGAATACGCTTTTAGAAGGGGCTCATCCCCGGCCGTTAACATAACAAACAAATAACAATACAACTTGCAATACAGGCAGCCTTTGTAGTAGACGTAGTAGTACTACAAGGCCCAGCATTCCATGAGTGCACTGCGGCGTGGCTGATAGAAATTCTCATTCATTGCCATTTGCCAAGCCAGTGTCAGTGTGTGAATACGCTTTTAGAAGGGGCTCATCCCCGGCCGTTAACATAACAAACAAATAACAATACAACTTGCAATAAAGGCAGCCTTTGTAGTAGACGTAGTAGTAGTACTACAAGGCCCAGCATTCCCTGAGTGCACTGTGGCGTGGCTGATAGAAATTCTCATTCATTGCCATTTGCCAAGCCAGTGTCAGTGTGTGAATACGCTTTTAGAAGGGGCTCATCCCCGGCCGTTAACATAACAAACAAATAACAATACAACTTGCAATACAGGCAGCCTTTGTAGTAGTGGTAGTAGTACTACAAGGCCCAGCATTCCCTGAGTGCACTGCGGCGTGGCTGATAGAAATTCTCATTCATTGCCATTTGCCAAGCCAGTGTCAGTGTGTGAATACGCTTTTAGAAGGGGCTCATCCCCGGCCGTTAACATAACAAACAAATAACAATACAACTTGCAATACAGGCAGCCTTTGTAGTAGTGGTAGTAGTACTACAAGGCCCAGCATTCCCTGAGTGCACTGCGGCGTGGCTGATAGAAATTCTCATTCATTGCCATTTGCCAAGTCAGTGTCAGTGTGAATACGCGTTTAGAAGGGGCTCATCCCCGGCCGTTAACATAACAAACAAATAACAATACAATTTGCAATACAGGCAGCCTTTGTAGTAGACGTAGTAGTACTACAAGGCACAGCATTCCCTGAGTGCACTGCAGCGTGGCTGATAGAAATTCTCATTCATTGCCATTTGCCAAGCCAGTGTGTAAATACGCTTTTAGAAGGGGCTCATCCCCGGCCGTTAACATCACAAACAAATAACAATACAACTTGCAATACAGGCAGACTTTGTAGTAGTGGTAGTAGTACTACAAGGCCCAGCATTCCCTGAGTGCACTGCGGCGTGGCTGATAGAAATTCTCATTCATTGCCATTTGCCATGCCAGTGTCAGTGTGTGAATACGCGTTTAGAAGGGGCTCATCCCCGGCCGTTAACATAACAAACAAATAACAATACAACTTGCAATACAGGCAGCCTTTGTAGTAGTGGTAGTAGTACTACAAGGCCCAGCATTCCCTGAGTGCACTGCGGCGTGGCTGATAGAAATTCTCATTCATTGCCATTTGCCAAGCCAGTGTCAGTGTGTGAATACGCTTTTAGAAGGGGCTCATCCCCGGCCGTTAACATAACAAACAAATAACAATACAACTTGCAATACAGGCAGCATTTGTAGTAGACGTAGTAGTACTACAAGGCCCAGCATTCCCTGAGTGAACTGCGGCGTGGCTGATAGAAATTCTCATTCATTGCCATTTGCCAAGCCAGTGTCAGTGTGTGAATATGCTTATAGAAGGGGCTCATCCCCGGCCGTTAACATAACAAACAAATAACAATACAACTTGCAATACAGGCAGCCTTTGTAGTAGACGTAGTAGTACTACAAGGCCCAGCATTCCCTGAGTGCACTGTGGCGTGGCTGATAGAAATTCTCATTTATTTCCATTTGCCAAGCCAGTGTCAGTGTGTGAATACGCTTTTAGAAGGGGCTCATCCCCGGCCGTTAACATAACAAACAAATAACAATAAAACTTGCAATACAGGCAGCCTTTGTAGTAGACGTAGTAGTACTATAAGGCCCAGCATTCCCTGAGTGCACTGCGGCGTGGCTGATAGAAATTCTCATTCATTGCCATTTGCCAAGCCAGTGTCAGTGTGTGAATACGCGTTTAGAAGGGGCTCATCCCCGGCCGTTAACATAACAAACAAATAACAATACAACTTGCAATACAGGCAGCCTTTGTAGTAGACGTAGTAGTACTACAAGGCCCAGCATTCCCTGAGTGCACTGCGGCGTGGCTGATAGAAATTCTCATTCATTGCCATTTGCCAAGCCAGTGTCAGTGTGTGAATACGCGTTTAGAAGGGGCTCATCCCCGGCCGTTAACATAACAAACAAATAACAATACAACTTGCAATACAGGCAGCCTTTGTAGTAGACGTAGTAGTACTATAAGGCCCAGCATTCCCTGAGTGCACTGCGGCGTGGCTGATAGAAATTCTCATTCATTGCCATTTGCCAAGCCAGTGTCAGTGTGTGAATACGCGTTTAGAAGGGGCTCATCCCCGGCCGTTAACATAACAAACAAATAACAATACAACTTGCAATACAGGCAGCCTTTGTAGTAGACGTAGTAGTACTACAAGGCCCAGCATTCCCTGAGTGCACTGCGGCGTGGCTGATAGAAATTCTCATTCATTGCCATTTGCCAAGCCAGTGTCAGTGTGTGAATACGCGTTTAGTAGGGGCTCATCCCCGGCCGTTAACATAACAAACAAATAACACTACAACTTGCAATACAGGCAGCCTTTGTAGTAGACGTAGTAGTACTACAAGGCCCAGCATTCCCTGAGTGCACTGCGGCGTGGCTGATAGAAATTCTCATTCATTGCCATTTGCCAAGCCAGTGTCAGTGTGTGAATACGCGTTTAGAATGGGCTCATCCCCGGCCGTTAACATAACAAACAAATAACAATACAACTTGCAATACAGGCAGCCTTTGTAGTAGACGAAGGAGTACTACAAGGCACAGCATTCCCTGAGTGCACTGCGGCGTGGCTGATAGAAATTCTCATTCATTGCCATTTGCCAAGCCAGTGTCAGTGTGTGAATACGCTTTTAGAAGGGGCTCATCCCCGGCCGTTAACATAACAAACAAATAACAATACAACTTGCAATACAGGCAGCCTTTGTAGTAGTGGTAGTAGTACTACAAGGCCCAGCATTCCCTGAGTGCACTGCGGCGTGGCTGATAGAAATTCTCATTCATTGCCATTTGCCAAGCCAGTGTCAGTGTGTGAATACGCTTTTAGAAGGGGCTCATCCCCGGCCGTTAACATAACAAACAAATAACAATACAACTTGCAATACAGGCAGCCTTTGTAGTAGACGTAGTAGTACTACAAGGCCCAGCATTCCCTGAGTGCACTGCGGCGTGGCTGATAGAAATTCTCATTCATTGCCATTTGCCAAGCCAGTGTCAGTGTGTGAATACGCTTTTAGAAGGGGCTCATCCCCGGCCGTTAACATAACAAACAAATAACAATACAACTTGCAATAAAGGCAGCCTTTGTAGTAGACGTAGTAGTAGTACTACAAGGCCCAGCATTCCCTGAGTGCACTGTGGCGTGGCTGATAGAAATTCTCATTCATTGCCATTTGCCAAGCCAGTGTCAGTGTGTGAATACGCTTTTAGAAGGGGCTCATCCCCGGCCGTTAACATAACAAACAAATAACAATACAACTTGCAATACAGGCAGCCTTTGTAGTAGTGGTAGTAGTACTACAAGGCCCAGCATTCCCTGAGTGCACTGCGGCGTGGCTGATAGAAATTCTCATTCATTGCCATTTGCCAAGCCAGTGTCAGTGTGTGAATACGCTTTTAGAAGGGGCTCATCCCCGGCCGTTAACATAACAAACAAATAACAATACAACTTGCAATACAGGCAGCCTTTGTAGTAGTGGTAGTAGTACTACAAGGCCCAGCATTCCCTGAGTGCACTGCGGCGTGGCTGATAGAAATTCTCATTCATTGCCATTTGCCAAGTCAGTGTCAGTGTGAATACGCGTTTAGGAGGGGCTCATCCCCGGCCGTTAACATAACAAACAAATAACAATACAATTTGCAATACAGGCAGCCTTTGTAGTAGACGTAGTAGTACTACAAGGCACAGCATTCCCTGAGTGCACTGCAGCGTGGCTGATAGAAATTCTCATTCATTGCCATTTGCCAAGCCAGTGTGTAAATACGCTTTTAGAAGGGGCTCATCCCCGGCCGTTAACATCACAAACAAATAACAATACAACTTGCAATACAGGCAGACTTTGTAGTAGTGGTAGTAGTACTACAAGGCCCAGCATTCCCTGAGTGCACTGAGGCGTGGCTGATAGAAATTCTCATTCATTGCCATTTGCCATGCCAGTGTCAGTGTGTGAATACGCGTTTAGAAGGGGCTCATCCCCGGCCGTTAACATAACAAACAAATAACAATACAACTTGCAATACAGGCAGCCTTTGTAGTAGTGGTAGTAGTACTACAAGGCCCAGCATTCCCTGAGTGCACTGCGGCGTGGCTGATAGAAATTCTCATTCATTGCCATTTGCCAAGCCAGTGTCAGTGTGTGAATACGCTTTTAGAAGGGGCTCATCCCCGGCCGTTAACATAACAAACAAATAACAATACAACTTGAAATACAGGCAGCATTTGTAGTAGACGTAGTAGTACTACAAGGCCCAGCATTCCCTGAGTGAACTGCGGCGTGGCTGATAGAAATTCTCATTCATTGCCATTTGCCAAGCCAGTGTCAGTGTGTGAATATGCTTATAGAAGGGGCTCATCCCCGGCCGTTAACATAACAAACAAATAACAATACAACTTGCAATACAGGCAGCCTTTGTAGTAGACGTAGTAGTACTACAAGGCCCAGCATTCCCTGAGTGCACTGTGGCGTGGCTGATAGAAATTCTCATTTATTTCCATTTGCCAAGCCAGTGTCAGTGTGTGAATACGCTTTTAGAAGGGGCTCATCCCCGGCCGTTAACATAACAAACAAATAACAATAAAACTTGCAATACAGGCAGCCTTTGTAGTAGACGTAGTAGTACTATAAGGCCCAGCATTCCCTGAGTGCACTGCGGCGTGGCTGATAGAAATTCTCATTCATTGCCATTTGCCAAGCCAGTGTCAGTGTGTGAATACGCGTTTAGAAGGGGCTCATCCCCGGCCGTTAACATAACAAACAAATAACAATACAACTTGCAATACAGGCAGCCTTTGTAGTAGACGTAGGAGTACTACAAGGCACAGCATTCCCTGAGTGCACTGCGGCGTGGCTGATAGAAATTCTCATTCATTGCCATTTGCCAAGCCAGTGTCAGTGTGTGAATACGCTTTTAGAAGGGGCTCATCCCCGGCCGTTAACATAACAAACAAATAACAATACAACTTGCAATACAGGCAGCCTTTGTAGTAGACGTAGTAGTACTACAAGGCCCAGCATTCCCTGAGTGCACTGCGGCGTGGTTGATAGAAATTCTCATTCATTGCCATTTGCCAAGCCAGTGTCAGTGTGTGAATACGCTTTTAGAAGGGGCTCATCCCCGGCCGTTAACATAACAAACAAATAACAATACAACTTGCAATACAGGCAGCCTTTGTAGTAGTGGTAGTAGTACTACAAGGCCCAGCATTCCCTGAGTGCACTGCGGCGTGGCTGATAGAAATTCTCATTCATTGCCATTTGCCAAGCCAGTGTCAGTGTGTGAATACGCTTTTAGAAGGGGCTCATCCCCGGCCGTTAACATAACAAACAAATAACAATACAACTTGCAATACAGGCAGCCTTTGTAGTAGACGTAGTAGTACTATAAGGCCCAGCATTCCCTGAGTGCACTGCGGCGTGGCTGATAGAAATTCTCATTCATTGCCATTTGCCAAGCCAGTGTCAGTGTGTGAATACGCGTTTAGAAGGAGCTCATCCCCGGCCGTTAACATAACAAACAAATAACAATACAACTTGCAATACAGGCAGCCTTTGTAGTAGACGTAGGAGTACTACAAGGCACAGCATTCCCTGAGTGCACTGCGGCGTGGCTGATAGAAATTCTCATTCATTGCCATTTGCCAAGCCAGTGTCAGTGTGTGAATACGCTTTTAGAAGGGGCTCATCCCCGGCCGTTAACATAACAAACAAATAACAATACAACTTGCAATACAGGCAGCCTTTGTAGTAGACGTAGTAGTACTACAAGGCCCAGCATTCCCTGAGTGCACTGCGGCGTGGTTGATAGAAATTCTCATTCATTGCCATTTGCCAAGCCAGTGTCAGTGTGTGAATACGCTTTTAGAAGGGGCTCATCCCCGGCCGTTAACATAACAAACAAATAACAATACAACTTGCAATAAAGGCAGCCTTTGTAGTAGACGTAGTAGTACTACAAGGCCCAGCATTCCCTGAGTGCACTGCGGCGTGGCTGATAGAAATTCTCATTCATTGCCATTTGCCAAGCCAGTGTCAGTGTGTGAATACGCTTTTAGAAGGGGCTCATCCCCGGCCGTTAACATAACAAACAAATAACAATACAACTTGCAATACAGGCAGCCTTTGTAGTAGTGGTAGTAGTACTACAAGGCCCAGCATTCCCTGAGTGCACTGCGGCGTGGCTGATAGGAATTCTCATTCATTGCCATTTGCCAAGCCAGTGTCAGTGTGTGAATACGCTTTTAGAAGGGGCTCATCCCCGGCCGTTAACATAACAAACAAATAACAATACAACTTGCAATACAGGCAGCCTTTGTAGTAGACGTAGTAGTACTACAAGGCACAGCATTCCCTGAGTGCACTGCGGCGTGGCTGATAGAAATTCTCATTCATTGCCATTTGCCAAGCCAGTGTCAGTGTGTGAATACGCTTTTAGAAGGGGCTCATCCCCGGCCGTTAACATAACAAACAAATAACAATACAACTTGCAATACAGGCAGCCTTTGTAGTAGACGTAGTAGTACTACAAGGCCCAGCATTCCCTGAGTGCACTGTGGCGTGGCTGATAGAAATTCTCATTTATTACCATTTGCCAAGCCAGTGTCAGTGTGTGAATACGCTTTTAGAAGGGGCTCATCCCCGGCCGTTAACATAACAAACAAATAACAATAAAACTTGCAATACAGGCAGCCTTTGTAGTAGACGTAGTAGTACTATAAGGCCCAGCATTCCCTGAGTGCACTGCGGCGTGGCTGATAGAAATTCTCATTCATTGCCATTTGCCAAGCCAGTGTCAGTGTGTGAATACGCGTTTAGAAGGGGCTCATCCCCGGCCGTTAACATAACAAACAAATAACAATACAACTTGCAATACAGGCAGCCTTTGTAGTAGACGTAGGAGTACTACAAGGCACAGCATTCCCTGAGTGCACTGCGGCGTGGCTGATAGAAATTCTCATTCATTGCCATTTGCCAAGCCAGTGTCAGTGTGTCAATACGCTTTTAGAAGGGGCTCATCCCCGGCCGTTAACATAACAAACAAATAACAATACAACTTGCAATACAGGCAGCCTTTGTAGTAGTGGTAGTAGTACTACAAGGCCCAGCATTCCCTGAGTGCACTGCGGCGTGGCTGATAGAAATTCTCATTCATTGCCATTTGCCAAGCCAGTGTCAGTGTGTGAATACGCTTTTAGAAGGGGCTCATCCCCGGCCGTTAACATAACAAACAAATAACAATACAACTTGCAATACAGGCAGCCTTTGTAGTAGACGTAGTAGTACTACAAGGCCCAGCATTCCCTGAGTGCACTGCGGCGTGGCTGATAGAAATTCTCATTCATTGCCATTTGCCAAGCCAGTGTCAGTGTGTGAATACGCTTTTAGAAGGGGCTCATCCCCGGCCGTTAACATAACAAACAAATAACAATACAACTTGCAATACAGGCAGCCTTTGTAGTAGACGTAGTAGTACTACAAGGCACAGCATTCCCTGAGTGCACTGCGGCGTGGCTGATAGAAATTCTCATTCATTGCCATTTGCCAAGCCAGTGTCAGTGTGTGAATACGCTTTTAGAAGGGGCTCATCCCCGGCCGTTAACATAACAAACAAATAACAATACAACTTGCAATACAGGCAGCCTTTGTAGTAGTGGTAGTAGTACTACAAGGCCCAGCATTCCCTGAGTGCACTGCGGCGTGGCTGATAGAAATTCTCATTCATTGCCATTTGCCAAGCCAGTGTCAGTGTGTGAATACGCTTTTAGAAGGGGCTCATCCCCGGCCGTTAACATAACAAACAAATAACAATACAACTTGCAATAAAGGCAGCCTTTGAAGTAGACGTAGTAGTACTACAAGGCCCAGCATTCCCTGAGTGCACTGCAGCGTGGCTGATAGAAATTCTCATTCATTGCCATTTGGCAAGCCAGTGTCAGACTGTGAATACGCTTTTAGAAGGGGCTCATCCCCGGCCGTTAACATAACAAACAAATAACAATACAACTTGCAATACAGGCAGCCTTTGTAGTAGTAGTAGTAGTACTACAAGGCCCAGCATTCCCTGAGTGCACTGCGGCGTGGCTGATAGAAATTCTCATTCATTGCCATTTGCCAAGCCAGTGTCAGTGTGTGAATACGCTTTTAGAAGGGGCTCATCCCGGCCGTTAACATAACAAACAAATAACAATACAACTTGCAATACAGGCAGCCTTTGTAGTAGACGTAGTAGTACTACAAGGCCCAGCATTCCCTGAGTCCACTGCGGCGTGGCTGATAGAAATTCTCATTCATTGCCATTTGCCAAGTCAGTGTCAGTGTGTGAATACGCTTTTAGAAGGGGCTCATCCCCGGCCGTTAACATAACAAACAAATAACAATACAACTTGCAATAAAGGCAGCCTTTGTAGTAGACGTAGTAGTACTACAAGGCCCAGCATTCCCTGAGTGCACTGCGGCGTGGCTGATAGAAATTCTCATTCATTGCTATTTGCCAAGCCAGTGTCAGTGTGTGAATACGCTTTTAGAAGGGGCTCATCCCCGGCCGTTAACATAACAAACAAATAACAATACAACTTGCAATACAGGCAGCCTTTGTAGTAGTGGTAGTAGTACTACAAGGCCCAGCATTCCCTGAGTGCACTGCGGCGTGGCTGATAGAAATTCTCATTCATTGCCATTTGCCAAGCCAGTGTCAGTGTGTGAATACGCTTTTAGAAGGGGCTCATCCCCGTCCGTTAACATAGCAAACAAACAACAATACAACTTGCAATACAGGCAGCATTTGTAGTAGACGTAGTAGTACTACAAGGCCCAGTATTCCCTGAGTGCACTGCGGCGTGGCTGATAGAAATTCTCATTCATTGCCATTTGCCAAGCCATTGTCATTGTGTGAATACGCTTTTAGAAGGGGCTCATCCACCGGCCGTTAACATAACAAACAAATAACAGTACAACTTGCAATACAGGCAGCCTTTGTAGTAGACGTAGTAGTACTACAAGGCCCAGCATTCCCTGAGTGCACTGTGGCGTGGCTGATAGAAATTCTCATTTATTTCCATTTGCCAAGCCAGTGTCAGTGTGTGAATACGCTTTTAGAAGGGGCTCATCCCCGGCCGTTAACATAACAAACAAATAACAATAAAACTTGCAATACAGGCAGCCTTTGTAGTAGACGTAGTAGTACTATAAGGCCCAGCATTCCCTGAGTGCACTGCGGCGTGGCTGATAGAAATTCTCATTCATTGCCATTTGCCAAGCCAGTGTCAGTGTGTGAATACGCGTTTAGAAGGGGCTCATCCCCGGCCGTTAACATAACAAACAAATAACAATACAACTTGCAATACAGGCAGCCTTTGTAGTAGATGTAGGAGTACTACAAGGCACAGCATTCCCTGAGTGCACTGCGGCGTGGCTGATAGAAATTCTCATTCATTGCCATTTGCCAAGCCAGTGTCAGTGTGTGAATACGCTTTTAGAAGGGGCTCATCCCCGGCCGTTAACATAACAAACAAATAACAATACAACTTGCAATACAGGCAGCCTTTGTAGTAGACGTAGTAGTACTACAAGGCCCAGCATTCCCTGAGTGCACTGCGGCGTGGCTGATAGAAATTCTCATTCATTGCCATTTGCCAAGCCAGTGTCAGTGTGTGAATACGCTTTTAGAAGGGGCTCATCCCCGGCCGTTAACATAACAAACAAATAACAATACAACTTGCAATACAGGCAGCCTTTGTAGTAGTGGTAGTAGTACTACAAGGCCCAGCATTCCCTGAGTGCACTGCGGCGTGGCTGATAGAAATTCTCATTCATTGCCATTTGCCAAGCCAGTGTCAGTGTGTGAATACGCTTTTAGAAGGGGCTCATCCCCGGCCGTTAACATAACAAACAAATAACAATACAACTTGCAATACAGGCAGCCTTTGTAGTAGACGTAGTAGTACTACAAGGCCCAGCATTCCCTGAGTGCACTGCGGCGTGGCTGATAGAAATTCTCATTCATTGCCATTTGCCAAGCCAGTGTCAGTGTGTGAATACGCTTTTAGAAGGGGCTCATCCCCGGCCGTTAACATAACAAACAAATAACAATACAACTTGCAATACAGGCAGCCTTTGTAGTAGTGGTAGTAGTACTACAAGGCCCAGCATTCCCTGAGTGCACTGCGGCGTGGCTGATAGAAATTCTCATTCATTGCCATTTGCCAAGCCAGTGTCAGTGTGTGAATACGCTTTTAGAAGGGGCTCATCCCCGGCCGTTAACATAACAAACAAATAACAATACAACTTGCAATACAGGCAGCCTTTGTAGTAGTGGTAGTAGTACTACAAGGCCCAGCATTCCCTGAGTGCACTGCGGCGTGGCTGATAGAAATTCTCATTCATTGCCATTTGCCAAGCCAGTGTCAGTGTGTGAATACGCTTTTAGAAGGGGCTCATCCCCGGCCGTTAACATAACAAACAAATAACAATACAACTTGCAATACAGGCAGCCTTTGTAGTAGACGTAGTAGTACTACAAGGCACAGCATTCCCTGAGTGCACTGCGGCGTGGCTGATAGAAATTCTCATTCATTGCCATTTGCCAAGCCAGTGTCAGTGTGTGAATACGCTTTTAGAAGGGGCTCATCCCGGCCGTTAACATAACAAACAAATAACAATACAACTTGCAATACAGGCAGCCTTTGTAGTAGACGTAGTAGTACTACAAGGCCCAGCATTCCCTGAGTGCACTGCGGCGTGGCTGATAGAAATTCTCATTCATTGCCATTTGCCAAGCCAGTGTCAGTGTGTGAATACGCTTTTAGAAGGGGCTCATCCCCGGCCGTTAACATAACAAACAAATAACAATACAACTTGCAATACAGGCAGCCTTTGTAGTAGTGGTAGTAGTACTACAAGGCCCAGCATTCCCTCAGTGCACTGCGGCGTGGCTGATAGAAATTCTCATTCATTGCCATTTGCCAAGCCAGTGTCAGTGTGTGAATACGCTTTTAGAAGGGGCTCATCCCCGTCCGTTAACATAGCAAACAAACAACAATACAACTTGCAATACAGGCAGCATTTGTAGTAGACGTAGTAGTACTACAAGGCCCAGTATTCCCTGAGTGCACTGCGGCGTGGCTGATAGAAATTCTCATTCATTGCCATTTGCCAAGCCATTGTCAGTGTGTGAATACGCTTTTAGAAGGGGCTCATCCACCGGCCGTTAACATAACAAACAAATAACAGTACAACTTGCAATACAGGCAGCCTTTGTAGTAGACGTAGTAGTACTACAAGGCCCAGCATTCCCTGAGTGCACTGCGGCGTGGCTGATAGAAATTCTCATTCATTGCCATTTGCCAAGCCAGTGTCAGTGTGTGAATACGCTTTTAGAAGGGGCTCATCCCCGGCCGTTAACATTACAAACAAATAACAATACAACTTGCAATACAGGCAGCATTTGTAGTAGACGTAGTAGTACTACAAGGCCCAGCATTCCCTGAGTGAACTGCGGCGTGGCTGATAGAAATTCTCATTCATTGCCATTTGCCAATCCAGTGTCAGTGTGTGAATACGCTTATAGAAGGGGCTCATCCCCGGCCGTTAACATAACAAACAAATAACAATACAACTTGCAATACAGGCAGCCTTTGTAGTAGACGTAGTAGTACTATATGGCCCAGCATTCCCTGAGTGCACTGTGGCGTGGCTGATAGAAATTCTCATTTATTTCCATTTGCCAAGTCAGTGTCAGTGTGTGAATACGCTTTTAGAAGGGGCTCATCCCCGGCCGTTAACATAACAAACAAATAACAATAAAACTTGCAATACAGGCAGCCTTTGTAGTAGACGTAGTAGTACTATAAGGCCCAGCATTCCCTGAGTGCACTGCGGCGTGGCTGATAGAAATTCTCATTCATTGCCATTTGCCAAGCCAGTGTCAGTGTGTGAATACGCGTTTAGAAGGGGCTCATCCCCGGCCGTTAACATAACAAACAAATAACAATACAACTTGCAATACAGGCAGCCTTTGTAGTAGACGTAGGAGTACTACAAGGCACAGCATTCCCTGAGTGCACTGCGGCGTGGCTGATAGAAATTCTCATTCATTGCCATTTGCCAAGCCAGTGTCAGTGTGTGAATACGCTTTTAGAAGGGGCTCATCCCCGGCCATTAACATAACAAACAAATAACAATACAACTTGCAATACAGGCAGCCTTTGTAGTAGACGTAGTAGTACTACAAGGCCCAGCATTCCCTGAGTGCACTGCGGCGTGGCTGATAGAAATTCTCATTCATTGCCATTTGCCAAGCCAGTGTCAGTGTGTGAATACGCTTTTAGAAGGGGCTCATCCCGGCCGTTAACATAACAAACAAATAACAATACAACTTGCAATACAGGCAGCCTTTGTAGTAGACGTAGTAGTACTACAAGGCCCAGCATTCCCTGAGTGCACTGCGGCGTGGCTGATAGAAATTCTCATTCATTGCCATTTGCCAAGCCAGTGTCAGTGTGTGAATACGCTTTTAGAAGGGGCTCATCCCCGGCCGTTAACATAACAAACAAATAACAATACAACTTGCAATACAGGCAGCCTTTGTAGTAGTGGTAGTAGTACTACAAGGCCCAGCATTCCCTCAGTGCACTGCGGCGTGGCTGATAGAAATTCTCATTCATTGCCATTTGCCAAGCCAGTGTCAGTGTGTGAATACGCTTTTAGAAGGGGCTCATCCCCGTCCGTTAACATAGCAAACAAACAACAATACAACTTGCAATACAGGCAGCATTTGTAGTAGACGTAGTAGTACTACAAGGCCCAGTATTCCCTGAGTGCACTGCGGCGTGGCTGATAGAAATTCTCATTCATTGCCATTTGCCAAGCCATTGTCAGTGTGTGAATACGCTTTTAGAAGGGGCTCATCCACCGGCCGTTAACATAACAAACAAATAACAGTACAACTTGCAATACAGGCAGCCTTTGTAGTAGACGTAGTAGTACTACAAGGCCCAGCATTCCCTGAGTGCACTGCGGCGTGGCTGATAGAAATTCTCATTCATTGCCATTTGCCAAGCCAGTGTCAGTGTGTGAATACGCTTTTAGAAGGGGCTCATCCCCGGCCGTTAACATTACAAACAAATAACAATACAACTTGCAATACAGGCAGCATTTGTAGTAGACGTAGTAGTACTACAAGGCCCAGCATTCCCTGAGTGAACTGCGGCGTGGCTGATAGAAATTCTCATTCATTGCCATTTGCCAATCCAGTGTCAGTGTGTGAATACGCTTATAGAAGGGGCTCATCCCCGGCCGTTAACATAACAAACAAATAACAATACAACTTGCAATACAGGCAGCCTTTGTAGTAGACGTAGTAGTACTATATGGCCCAGCATTCCCTGAGTGCACTGTGGCGTGGCTGATAGAAATTCTCATTTATTTCCATTTGCCAAGTCAGTGTCAGTGTGTGAATACGCTTTTAGAAGGGGCTCATCCCCGGCCGTTAACATAACAAACAAATAACAATAAAACTTGCAATACAGGCAGCCTTTGTAGTAGACGTAGTAGTACTATAAGGCCCAGCATTCCCTGAGTGCACTGCGGCGTGGCTGATAGAAATTCTCATTCATTGCCATTTGCCAAGCCAGTGTCAGTGTGTGAATACGCGTTTAGAAGGGGCTCATCCCCGGCCGTTAACATAACAAACAAATAACAATACAACTTGCAATACAGGCAGCCTTTGTAGTAGACGTAGGAGTACTACAAGGCACAGCATTCCCTGAGTGCACTGCGGCGTGGCTGATAGAAATTCTCATTCATTGCCATTTGCCAAGCCAGTGTCAGTGTGTGAATACGCTTTTAGAAGGGGCTCATCCCCGGCCATTAACATAACAAACAAATAACAATACAACTTGCAATACAGGCAGCCTTTGTAGTAGACGTAGTAGTACTACAAGGCCCAGCATTCCCTGAGTGCACTGCGGCGTGGCTGATAGAAATTCTCATTCATTGCCATTTGCCAAGCCAGTGTCAGTGTGTGAATACGCTTTTAGAAGGGGCTCATCCCCGGCCGTTAACATAACAAACAAATAACAATACAACTTGCAATAAAGGCAGCCTTTGTAGTAGACGTAGTAGTACTACAAGGCCCAGCATTCCCTGAGTGCACTGCGGCGTGGCTGATAGAAATTCTCATTCATTGCCATTTGCCAAGCCAGTGTCAGTGTGTGAATACGCTTTTAGAAGGGGCTCATCCCCGGCCGTTAACATAACAAACAAATAACAATACAACTTGCAATACTGGCAGCCTTTGTAGTAGTGGTAGTAGTACTACAAGGCCCAGCATTCCCTGAGTGCACTGCGGCGTGGCTGATAGAAATTCTCATTCATTGCCATTTGCCAAGCCAGTGTCAGTGTGTGAATACGCTTTTAGAAGGGGCTCATCCCCGGCCGTTAACATAACAAACAAATAACAATACAACTTGCAATACAGGCAGCCTTTGTAGTAGTGGTAGTAGTACTACAAGGCCCAGCATTCCCTGAGTGCTCTGCGGCGTGGCTGATAGAAATTCTCATTCATTGCCATTTGCCAAGCCAGTGTCAGTGTGTGAATACGCTTTTAGAAGGGGCTCATCCCCGGCCGTTAACATAACAAACAAATAACAATACAACTTGCAATACAGGCAGCCTTTGTAGTAGACGTAGTAGTACTACAAGGCACAGCATTCCCTGAGTGCACTGCGGCGTGGCTGATAGAAATTCTCATTCATTGCCATTTGCCAAGCCAGTGTCAGTGTGTGAATACGCTTTTAGAAGGGGCTCATCCCCGGCCGTTAACATAACAAACAAATAACAATACAACTTGCAATACAGGCAGCCTTTGTAGTAGACGTAGTAGTACTACAAGGCCCAGCATTCGCTGAGTGCACTGTGGCGTGGCTGATAGAAATTCTCATTTATTGCCATTTGCCAAGCCAGTGTCAGTGTGTGAATACGCTTTTAGAAGGGGCTCATCCCCGGCCGTTAACATAACAAACAAATAACAATAAAACTTGCAATACAGGCAGCCTTTGTAGTAGACGTAGTAGTACTATAAGGCCCAGCATTCCCTGAGTGCACTGCGGCGTGGCTGATAGAAATTCTCATTCATTGCCATTTGCCAAGCCAGTGTCAGTGTGTGAATACGCGTTTAGAAGGGGCTCATCCCCGGCCGTTAACATAACAAACAAATAACAATACAACTTGCAATACAGGCAGCCTTTGTAGTAGACGTAGGAGTACTACAAGGCACAGCATTCCCTGAGTGCACTGCGGCGTGGCTGATAGAAATTCTCATTCATTGCCATTTGCCAAGCCAGTGTCAGTGTGTGAATACGCTTTTAGAAGGGGCTCATCTCCGGCCGTTAACATAACAAACAAATAACAATACAACTTGCAATACAGGCAGCCTTTGTAGTAGTGGTAGTAGTACTACAAGGCCCAGCATTCCCTGAGTGCACTGCGGCGTGGCTGATAGAAATTCTCATTCATTGCCATTTGCCAAGCCAGTGTCAGTGTGTGAATACGCTTTTAGAAGGGGCTCATCCCCGGCCGTTAACATAACAAACAAATAACAATACAACTTGCAATACAGGCAGCCTTTGTAGTAGACGTAGTAGTACTACAAGGCACAGCATTCCCTGAGTGCACTGCGGCGTGGCTGATAGAAATTCTCATTCATTGCCATTTGCCAAGCCAGTGTCAGTGTGTGAATACGCTTTTAGAAGGGGCTCATCCCCGGCCGTTAACATAACAAACAAATAACAATACAACTTGCAATACAGGCAGCCTTTGTAGTAGACGTAGTAGTACTACAAGGCCCAGCATTCCCTGAGTGCACTGTGGCGTGGCTGATAGAAATTCTCATTTATTGCCATTTGCCAAGCCAGTGTCAGTGTGTGAATACGCTTTTAGAAGGGGCTCATCCCCGGCCGTTAACATAACAAACAAATAACAATAAAACTTGCAATACAGGCAGCCTTTGTAGTAGACGTAGTAGTACTATAAGGCCCAGCATTCCCTGAGTGCACTGCGGCGTGGCTGATAGAAATTCTCATTCATTGCCATTTGCCAAGCCAGTGTCAGTGTGTGAATACGCGTTTAGAAGGGGCTCATCCCCGGCCGTTAACATAACAAACAAATAACAATACAACTTGCAATACAGGCAGCCTTTGTAGTAGACGTAGGAGTACTACAAGGCACAGCATTCCCTGAGTGCACTGCGGCGTGGCTGATAGAAATTCTCATTCATTGCCATTTGCCAAGCCAGTGTCAGTGTGTCAATACGCTTTTAGAAGGGGCTCATCCCCGGCCGTTAACATAACAAACAAATAACAATACAACTTGCAATACAGGCAGCCTTTGTAGTAGTGGTAGTAGTACTACAAGGCCCAGCATTCCCTGAGTGCACTGCGGCGTGGCTGATAGAAATTCTCATTCATTGCCATTTGCCAAGCCAGTGTCAGTGTGTGAATACGCTTTTAGAAGGGGCTCATCCCCGGCCGTTAACATAACAAACAAAAAACAATACAACTTGCAATAAAGGCAGCCTTTGTAGTAGACGTAGTAGTACTACAAGGCCCAGCATTCCCTGAGTGCACTGCGGCGTGGCTGATAGAAATTCTCATTCATTGCCATTTGCCAAGCCAGTGTCAGTGTGTGAATACGCTTTTAGAAGGGGCTCATCCCCGGCCGTTAACATAACAAACAAATAACAATACAACTTGCAATACAGGCAGCCTTTGTAGTAGTGGTAGTAGTACTACAAGGCCCAGCATTCCCTGAGTGCACTGCGGCGTGGCTGATAGAAATTCTCATTCATTGCCATTTGCCAAGCCAGTGTCAGTGTGTGAATACGCTTTTAGAAGGGGCTCATCCCCGGCCGTTAACATAACAAACAAATAACAATACAACTTGCAATACAGGCAGCCTTTGTAGTAGTGGTAGTAGTACTACAAGGCCCAGCATTCCCTGAGTGCACTGCGGCGTGGCTGATAGAAATTCTCATTCATTGCCATTTGCCAAGCCAGTGTCAGTGTGTGAATACGCTTTTAGAAGGGGCTCATCCCCGGCCGTTAACATAACAAACAAATAACAATACAACTTGCAATACAGGCAGCCTTTGTAGTAGACGTAGTAGTACTACAAGGCACAGCATTCCCTGAGTGCACTGCGGCGTGGCTGATAGAAATTCTCATTCATTGCCATTTGCCAAGCCAGTGTCAGTGTGTGAATACGCTTTTAGAAGGGGCTCATCCCCGGCCGTTAACATAACAAACAAATAACAATACAACTTGCAATACAGGCAGCCTTTGTAGTAGTGGTAGTAGTACTACAAGGCCCAGCATTCCCTGAGTGCACTGCGGCGTGGCTGATAGAAATTCTCATTCATTGCCATTTGCCAAGCCAGTGTCAGTGTGTGAATACGCTTTTAGAAGGGGCTCATCCCCGGCCATTAACATAACAAACAAATAACAATACAACTTGCAATACAGGCAGCATTTGTAGTAGACGTAGTAGTACTACAAGGCCCAGCATTCCCTGAGTGAACTGCGGCGTGGCTGATAGAAATTCTCATTCATTGCCATTTGCCAAGCCAGTGTCAGTGTGTGAATACGCTTTTAGAAGGGGCTCATCCCCGGCCGTTAACATAACAAACAAATAACAATACAACTTGCAATAAAGGCAGCCTTTGAAGTAGACGTAGTAGTACTACAAGGCCCAGCATTCCCTGAGTGCACTGCAGCGTGGCTGATAGAAATTCTCATTCATTGCCATTTGGCAAGCCAGTGTCAGACTGTGAATACGCTTTTAGAAGGGGCTCATCCCCGGCCGTTAACATAACAAACAAATAACAATACAACTTGCAATACAGGCAGCCTTTGTAGTAGTAGTAGTAGTACTACAAGGCCCAGCATTCCCTGAGTGCACTGTGGCGTGGCTGATAGAAATTCTCATTCATTGCCATTTGCCAAGCCAGTGTCAGTGTGTGAATACGCTTTTAGAAGGGGCTCATCCCGGCCGTTAACATAACAAACAAATAACAATACAACTTGCAATACAGGCAGCCTTTGTAGTAGACGTAGTAGTACTACAAGGCCCAGCATTCCCTGAGTCCACTGCGGCGTGGCTGATAGAAATTCTCATTCATTGCCATTTGCCAAGCCAGTGTCAGTGTGTGAATACGCTTTTAGAAGGGGCTCATCCCCGGCCGTTAACATAACAAACAAATAACAATACAACTTGCAATAAAGGCAGCCTTTGTAGTAGACGTAGTAGTACTACAAGGCCCAGCATTCCCTGAGTGCACTGCGGCGTGGCTGATAGAAATTCTCATTCATTGCCATTTGCCAAGCCAGTGTCAGTGTGTGAATACGCTTTTAGAAGGGGCTCATCCCCGGCCGTTAACATAACAAACAAATAACAATACAACTTGCAATACAGGCAGCCTTTGTAGTAGTGGTAGTAGTACTACAAGGCCCAGCATTCCCTGAGTGCACTGCGGCGTGGCTGATAGAAATTCTCATTCATTGCCATTTGCCAAGCCAGTGTCAGTGTGTGAATACGCTTTTAGAAGGGGCTCATCCCCGTCCGTTAACATAGCAAACAAACAACAATACAACTTGCAATACAGGCAGCATTTGTAGTAGACGTAGTAGTACTACAAGGCCCAGTATTCCCTGAGTGCACTGCGGCGTGGCTGATAGAAATTCTCATTCATTGCCATTTGCCAAGCCATTGTCAGTGTGTGAATACGCTTTTAGAAGGGGCTCATCCACCGGCCGTTAACATAACAAACAAATAACAGTACAACTTGCAATACAGGCAGCCTTTGTAGTAGACGTAGTAGTACTACAAGGCCCAGCATTCCCTGAGTGCACTGCGGCGTGGCTGATAGAAATTCTCATTCATTGCCATTTGCCAAGCAAAGTGTCAGTGTGTGAATACGCTTTTAGAAGGGGCTCATCCCCGGCCGTTAACATAACAAACAAATAACAATACAACTTGCAATACAGGCAGCCTTTGTAGTAGTGGTAGTAGTACTACAAGGCCCAGCATTCCCTGAGTGCACTGCGGCGTGGCTGATAGAAATTCTCATTCATTGCCATTTGCCAAGCCAGTGTCAGTGTGTGAATACGCTTTTAGAAGGGGCTCATCCCCGGCCGTTAACATAACAAACAAATAACAATACAACTTGCAATACAGGCAGCCTTTGTAGTAGACGTAGTAGTACTACAAGGCCCAGCATTCCCTGAGTGCACTGCGGCGTGGCTGATAGAAATTCTCATTCATTGCCATTTGCAAGCCAGTGTCAGTGTGTGAATACGCTTTTAGAAGGGGCTCACCCCCGGCCGTTAACATAACAAACAAATAACAATACAACTTGCAATATAGGCAGCCTTTGTAGTAGTGGTAGTAGTACTACAAGGCCCAGCATTCCCTGAGTGCACTGCGGCGTGGCTGATAGAAATTGTCATTCATTGCCATTTGCCAAGCCAGTGTCAGTGTGTGAATACGCTTTTAAAAGGGGCTCATCCCCGGCCATTAACATAACAAACAAATAACACTACAACTTGCAATACAGGCAGCCTTTGTAGTAGTGGTAGTAGTACTAAAAGGCCCAGCATTCCCTGAGTGCACTGTGGCGTGGCTGATAGAAATTCTCATTCATTGCCATTTGCCAAGCCAGTGTCAGTGTGTGAATACGCTTTTAGAAGGGGCTCATCCCCGGCCATTAACATAACAAACAAATAACAATACAACTTGCAATACAGGCAGCCTTTGTAGTAGTGGTAGTAGTACTACAAGGCCCAGCATTCCCTGAGTGCACTGCGGCGTGGCTGATAGAAATTCTCATTCATTGCCATTTGCCAAGCCAGTGTCAGTGTGTGAATATGCTTTTAGAAGGGGCTCATCCCCGGCCGTTAACATAACAAACAAATAACAATACAACTTGCAATACAGGCAGCCTTTGTAGTAGACGTAGTAGTACTACAAGGCCCAGCATTCCCTGAGTGCACTGCGGCGTGGCTGATAGAAATTCTCATTCATTGCCATTTGCAAGCCAGTGTCAGTGTGTGAATACGCTTTTAGAAGGGGCTCATCCCCGGCCGTTAACATAACAAACAAATAACAATACAACTTGCAATATAGGCAGCCTTTGTAGTAGTGGTAGTAGTACTACAAGGCCCAGCATTCCCTGAGTGCACTGCGGCGTGGCTGATAGAAATTCTCATTCATTGCCATTTGCCAAGCCAGTGTCAGTGTGTGAATACGCTTTTAAAAGGGGCTCATCCCCGGCCGTTAACATAACAAACAAATAACACTACAACTTGCAATACAGGCAGCCTTTGTAGTAGACATAGTAGTACTAAAAGGCCCAGCATTCCCTGAGTGCACTGCGGCGTGGCTGATAGAAATTCTCATTCATTGTCATTTGCCAAGCCAGTGTCAGTGTGTGAATACGCTTTTAGAAGGGGCTCATCCCCGGCCGTTAACATAACAAACAAATAAAAATACAACTTGCAATACTGGCAGCCTTTGTAGTACTGGTAGTATACTACAAGGCCCAGCATTCCCTGAGTGCACTGCGGTGTGGCTGATAGAAATTCTCATTCATTGCCATTTGCTAAGCCAGTGTCAGTGTGTGAATACGCTTTTAGAAGGGGCTCATCCCCGGCCGTTAACATAACAAACAAATAACAATACAACTTGCAATACAGGCAGCCTTTGTAGTAGTGGTAGTAGTACTACAAGGCCCAGCATTCCCTGAGTGCACTGCGGCGTGGCTGATAGAAATTCTCATTCATTGCCATTTGCCAAGCCAGTGTCAGTGTGTGAATACGCTTTTAGAAGGGACTCATCCCCGGCCGTTAACATAACAAACAAATAACAATACAACTTGCAATACAGGCAGCCTTTTTAGTAAACGTAGTAGTACTACAAGGCCCAGCATTCCCTGAGTGCACTGCGGCGTGGCTGATAGAAATTCTCATTCATTGCCATTTGACAAGCCAGTGTCAGTGTGTGAATACGCGTTTAGAAGGGGCTCATCCCCGGCCGTTAACATAACAAACAAATAACAATACAACTTGCAATACAGGCAGCCTTTGTAGTAGACGTAGTAGTACTACAAGGCCCAGCATTCCCTGAGTGCACTGCGGCGTGGCTGATAGAAATTCTCATTCATTGCCATTTGCCAAGCCAGTGTCAGTGTGTGAATACGCTTTTAGAAGGGGCTCATCCCCGGCCGTTAACATAACAAACAAATAAAAATACAACTTGCAATACAGGCAGCCTTTGTAGTAGTGGTAGTATACTACAAGGCCCAGCATTCCCTGAGTGCACTGCGGTGTGGCTGATAGAAATTCTCATTCATTGCCATTTGCTAAGCCAGTGTCAGTGTGTGAATACGCTTTTAGAAGGGGCTCATCCCCGGCCGTTAACATAACAAACAAATAACAATACAACTTGCAATACAGGCAGCCTTTGTAGTAGACGTAGTAGTACTACAAGGCCCAGCATTCCCTGAGTGCACTGCGGCGTGGCTGATAGAAATTCTCATTCATTGCCATTTGCCAAGCCAGTGTCAGTGTGTGAATACGCTTTTAGAAGGGGCTCATCCCCGGCCGTTAACATAACAAACAAATAACAATACAACTTGCAATATAGGCAGCCTTTGTAGTAGTGGTAGTAGTAATACAAGGCCCAGCATTCCCTGAGTGCACTGCGGCGTGGCTGATAGAAATTCTCATTCATTGCCATTTGCCAAGCCAGTGTCAGTGTGTGAATACGCTTTTAAAAGGGGCTTATCCCCGGCCATTAACATAACAAACAAATAACACTACAACTTGCAATACAGGCAGCCTTTGTAGTAACATAACAAACAAACAAATAACAGTACAACTTGCAATACAGGCAGCCTTTGTAGTAGACGTAGTAGTACTACAAGGCCCAGCATTCCCTGAGTGCACTGTGGCGTGGCTGATAGAAATTCTCATTTATTTCCATTTGCCAAGCCAGTGTCAGTGTGTGAATACGCTTTTAGAAGGGGCTCATCCCCGGCCGTTAACATAACAAACAAATAACAATAAAACTTGCAATACAGGCAGCCTTTGTAGTAGACGTAGTAGTACTATAAGGCCCAGCATTCCCTGAGTGCACTGCGGCGTGGCTGATAGAAATTCTCATTCATTGCCATTTGCCAAGCCAGTGTCAGTGTGTGAATACGCGTTTAGAAGGGGCTCATCCCCGGCCGTTAACATAACAAACAAATAACAATACAACTTGCAATACAGGCAGCCTTTGTAGTAGATGTAGGAGTACTACAAGGCACAGCATTCCCTGAGTGCACTGCGGCGTGGCTGATAGAAATTCTCATTCATTGCCATTTGCCAAGCCAGTGTCAGTGTGTGAATACGCTTTTAGAAGGGGCTCATCCCCGGCCGTTAACATAACAAACAAATAACAATACAACTTGCAATACAGGCAGCCTTTGTAGTAGACGTAGTAGTACTACAAGGCCCAGCATTCCCTGAGTGCACTGCGGCGTGGCTGATAGAAATTCTCATTCATTGCCATTTGCCAAGCCAGTGTCAGTGTGTGAATACGCTTTTAGAAGGGGCTCATCCCCGGCCGTTAACATAACAAACAAATAACAATACAACTTGCAATAAAGGCAGCCTTTGTAGTAGACGTAGTAGTACTACAAGGCCCAGCATTCCCTGAGTGCACTGCGGCGTGGCTGATAGAAATTCTCATTCATTGCCATTTGCCAAGCCAGTGTCAGTGTGTGAATACGCTTTTAGAAGGGGCTCATCCCCGGCCGTTAACATAACAAACAAATAACAATACAACTTGCAATACAGGCAGCCTTTGTAGTAGTGGTAGTAGTACTACAAGGCCCAGCATTCCCTGAGTGCACTGCGGCGTGGCTGATAGAAATTCTCATTCATTGCCATTTGCCAAGCCAGTGTCAGTGTGTGAATACGCTTTTAGAAGGGGCTCATCCCCGGCCGTTAACATAACAAACAAATAACAATACAACTTGCAATACAGGCAGCCTTTGTAGTAGTGGTAGTAGTACTACAAGGCCCAGCATTCCCTGAGTGCACTGCGGCGTGGCTGATAGAAATTCTCATTCATTGCCATTTGCCAAGCCAGTGTCAGTGTGTGAATACGCTTTTAGAAGGGGCTCATCCCCGGCCGTTAACATAACAAACAAATAACAATACAACTTGCAATACAGGCAGCCTTTGTAGTAGACGTAGTAGTACTACAAGGCACAGCATTCCCTGAGTGCACTGCGGCGTGGCTGATAGAAATTCTCATTCATTGCCATTTGCCAAGCCAGTGTCAGTGTGTGAATACGCTTTTAGAAGGGGCTCATCCCGGCCGTTAACATAACAAACAAATAACAATACAACTTGCAATACAGGCAGCCTTTGTAGTAGACGTAGTAGTACTACAAGGCCCAGCATTCCCTGAGTGCACTGCGGCGTGGCTGATAGAAATTCTCATTCATTGCCATTTGCCAAGCCAGTGTCAGTGTGTGAATACGCTTTTAGAAGGGGCTCATCCCCGGCCGTTAACATAACAAACAAATAACAATACAACTTGCAATACAGGCAGCCTTTGTAGTAGTGGTAGTAGTACTACAAGGCCCAGCATTCCCTCAGTGCACTGCGGCGTGGCTGATAGAAATTCTCATTCATTGCCATTTGCCAAGCCAGTGTCAGTGTGTGAATACGCTTTTAGAAGGGGCTCATCCCCGTCCGTTAACATAGCAAACAAACAACAATACAACTTGCAATACAGGCAGCATTTGTAGTAGACGTAGTAGTACTACAAGGCCCAGTATTCCCTGAGTGCACTGCGGCGTGGCTGATAGAAATTCTCATTCATTGCCATTTGCCAAGCCATTGTCAGTGTGTGAATACGCTTTTAGAAGGGGCTCATCCACCGGCCGTTAACATAACAAACAAATAACAGTACAACTTGCAATACAGGCAGCCTTTGTAGTAGACGTAGTAGTACTACAAGGCCCAGCATTCCCTGAGTGCACTGCGGCGTGGCTGATAGAAATTCTCATTCATTGCCATTTGCCAAGCCAGTGTCAGTGTGTGAATACGCTTTTAGAAGGGGCTCATCCCCGGCCGTTAACATAACAAACAAATAACAATACAACTTGCAATACAGGCAGCATTTGTAGTAGACGTAGTAGTACTACAAGGCCCAGCATTCCCTGAGTGAACTGCGGCGTGGCTGATAGAAATTCTCATTCATTGCCATTTGCCAAGCCAGTGTCAGTGTGTGAATACGCTTATAGAAGGGGCTCATCCCCGGCCGTTAACATAACAAACAAATAACAATACAACTTGCAATACAGGCAGCCTTTGTAGTAGACGTAGTAGTACTATATGGCCCAGCATTCCCTGAGTGCACTGTGGCGTGGCTGATAGAAATTCTCATTTATTTCCATTTGCCAAGTCAGTGTCAGTGTGTGAATACGCTTTTAGAAGGGGCTCATCCCCGGCCGTTAACATAACAAACAAATAACAATAAAACTTGCAATACAGGCAGCCTTTGTAGTAGACGTAGTAGTACTATAAGGCCCAGCATTCCCTGAGTGCACTGCGGCGTGGCTGATAGAAATTCTCATTCATTGCCATTTGCCAAGCCAGTGTCAGTGTGTGAATACGCGTTTAGAAGGGGCTCATCCCCGGCCGTTAACATAACAAACAAATAACAATACAACTTGCAATACAGGCAGCCTTTGTAGTAGACGTAGGAGTACTACAAGGCACAGCATTCCCTGAGTGCACTGCGGCGTGGCTGATAGAAATTCTCATTCATTGCCATTTGCCAAGCCAGTGTCAGTGTGTGAATACGCTTTTAGAAGGGGCTCATCCCCGGCCATTAACATAACAAACAAATAACAATACAACTTGCAATACAGGCAGCCTTTGTAGTAGACGTAGTAGTACTACAAGGCCCAGCATTCCCTGAGTGCACTGCGGCGTGGCTGATAGAAATTCTCATTCATTGCCATTTGCCAAGCCAGTGTCAGTGTGTGAATACGCTTTTAGAAGGGGCTCATCCCCGGCCGTTAACATAACAAACAAATAACAATACAACTTGCAATAAAGGCAGCCTTTGTAGTAGACGTAGTAGTACTACAAGGCCCAGCATTCCCTGAGTGCACTGCGGCGTGGCTGATAGAAATTCTCATTCATTGCCATTTGCCAAGCCAGTGTCAGTGTGTGAATACGCTTTTAGAAGGGGCTCATCCCCGGCCGTTAACATAACAAACAAATAACAATACAACTTGCAATACAGGCAGCCTTTGTAGTAGTGGTAGTAGTACTACAAGGCCCAGCATTCCCTGAGTGCACTGCGGCGTGGCTGATAGAAATTCTCATTCATTGCCATTTGCCAAGCCAGTGTCAGTGTGTGAATACGCTTTTAGAAGGGGCTCATCCCCGGCCGTTAACATAACAAACAAATAACAATACAACTTGCAATACAGGCAGCCTTTGTAGTAGTGGTAGTAGTACTACAAGGCCCAGCATTCCCTGAGTGCTCTGCGGCGTGGCTGATAGAAATTCTCATTCATTGCCATTTGCCAAGCCAGTGTCAGTGTGTGAATACGCTTTTAGAAGGGGCTCATCCCCGGCCGTTAACATAACAAACAAATAACAATACAACTTGCAATACAGGCAGCCTTTGTAGTAGACGTAGTAGTACTACAAGGCACAGCATTCCCTGAGTGCACTGCGGCGTGGCTGATAGAAATTCTCATTCATTGCCATTTGCCAAGCCAGTGTCAGTGTGTGAATACGCTTTTAGAAGGGGCTCATCCCCGGCCGTTAACATAACAAACAAATAACAATACAACTTGCAATACAGGCAGCCTTTGTAGTAGACGTAGTAGTACTACAAGGCCCAGCATTCGCTGAGTGCACTGTGGCGTGGCTGATAGAAATTCTCATTTATTGCCATTTGCCAAGCCAGTGTCAGTGTGTGAATACGCTTTTAGAAGGGGCTCATCCCCGGCCGTTAACATAACAAACAAATAACAATAAAACTTGCAATACAGGCAGCCTTTGTAGTAGACGTAGTAGTACTATAAGGCCCAGCATTCCCTGAGTGCACTGCGGCGTGGCTGATAGAAATTCTCATTCATTGCCATTTGCCAAGCCAGTGTCAGTGTGTGAATACGCGTTTAGAAGGGGCTCATCCCCGGCCGTTAACATAACAAACAAATAACAATACAACTTGCAATACAGGCAGCCTTTGTAGTAGACGTAGGAGTACTACAAGGCACAGCATTCCCTGAGTGCACTGCGGCGTGGCTGATAGAAATTCTCATTCATTGCCATTTGCCAAGCCAGTGTCAGTGTGTGAATACGCTTTTAGAAGGGGCTCATCCCCGGCCGTTAACATAACAAACAAATAACAATACAACTTGCAATACAGGCAGCCTTTGTAGTAGTGGTAGTAGTACTACAAGGCCCAGCATTCCCTGAGTGCACTGCGGCGTGGCTGATAGAAATTCTCATTCATTGCCATTTGCCAAGCCAGTGTCAGTGTGTGAATACGCTTTTAGAAGGGGCTCATCCCCGGCCGTTAACATAACAAACAAATAACAATACAACTTGCAATACAGGCAGCCTTTGTAGTAGACGTAGTAGTACTACAAGGCACAGCATTCCCTGAGTGCACTGCGGCGTGGCTGATAGAAATTCTCATTCATTGCCATTTGCCAAGCCAGTGTCAGTGTGTGAATACGCTTTTAGAAGGGGCTCATCCCCGGCCGTTAACATAACAAACAAATAACAATACAACTTGCAATACAGGCAGCCTTTGTAGTAGACGTAGTAGTACTACAAGGCCCAGCATTCCCTGAGTGCACTGTGGCGTGGCTGATAGAAATTCTCATTTATTGCCATTTGCCAAGCCAGTGTCAGTGTGTGAATACGCTTTTAGAAGGGGCTCATCCCCGGCCGTTAACATAACAAACAAATAACAATAAAACTTGCAATACAGGCAGCCTTTGTAGTAGACGTAGTAGTACTATAAGGCCCAGCATTCCCTGAGTGCACTGCGGCGTGGCTGATAGAAATTCTCATTCATTGCCATTTGCCAAGCCAGTGTCAGTGTGTGAATACGCGTTTAGAAGGGGCTCATCCCCGGCCGTTAACATAACAAACAAATAACAATACAACTTGCAATACAGGCAGCCTTTGTAGTAGACGTAGGAGTACTACAAGGCACAGCATTCCCTGAGTGCACTGCGGCGTGGCTGATAGAAATTCTCATTCATTGCCATTTGCCAAGCCAGTGTCAGTGTGTCAATACGCTTTTAGAAGGGGCTCATCCCCGGCCGTTAACATAACAAACAAATAACAATACAACTTGCAATACAGGCAGCCTTTGTAGTAGTGGTAGTAGTACTACAAGGCCCAGCATTCCCTGAGTGCACTGCGGCGTGGCTGATAGAAATTCTCATTCATTGCCATTTGCCAAGCCAGTGTCAGTGTGTGAATACGCTTTTAGAAGGGGCTCATCCCCGGCCGTTAACATAACAAACAAAAAACAATACAACTTGCAATAAAGGCAGCCTTTGTAGTAGACGTAGTAGTACTACAAGGCCCAGCATTCCCTGAGTGCACTGCGGCGTGGCTGATAGAAATTCTCATTCATTGCCATTTGCCAAGCCAGTGTCAGTGTGTGAATACGCTTTTAGAAGGGGCTCATCCCCGGCCGTTAACATAACAAACAAATAACAATACAACTTGCAATACAGGCAGCCTTTGTAGTAGTGGTAGTAGTACTACAAGGCCCAGCATTCCCTGAGTGCACTGCGGCGTGGCTGATAGAAATTCTCATTCATTGCCATTTGCCAAGCCAGTGTCAGTGTGTGAATACGCTTTTAGAAGGGGCTCATCCCCGGCCGTTAACATAACAAACAAATAACAATACAACTTGCAATACAGGCAGCCTTTGTAGTAGTGGTAGTAGTACTACAAGGCCCAGCATTCCCTGAGTGCACTGCGGCGTGGCTGATAGAAATTCTCATTCATTGCCATTTGCCAAGCCAGTGTCAGTGTGTGAATACGCTTTTAGAAGGGGCTCATCCCCGGCCGTTAACATAACAAACAAATAACAATACAACTTGCAATACAGGCAGCCTTTGTAGTAGACGTAGTAGTACTACAAGGCACAGCATTCCCTGAGTGCACTGCGGCGTGGCTGATAGAAATTCTCATTCATTGCCATTTGCCAAGCCAGTGTCAGTGTGTGAATACGCTTTTAGAAGGGGCTCATCCCCGGCCGTTAACATAACAAACAAATAACAATACAACTTGCAATACAGGCAGCCTTTGTAGTAGTGGTAGTAGTACTACAAGGCCCAGCATTCCCTGAGTGCACTGCGGCGTGGCTGATAGAAATTCTCATTCATTGCCATTTGCCAAGCCAGTGTCAGTGTGTGAATACGCTTTTAGAAGGGGCTCATCCCCGGCCATTAACATAACAAACAAATAACAATACAACTTGCAATACAGGCAGCATTTGTAGTAGACGTAGTAGTACTACAAGGCCCAGCATTCCCTGAGTGAACTGCGGCGTGGCTGATAGAAATTCTCATTCATTGCCATTTGCCAAGCCAGTGTCAGTGTGTGAATACGCTTTTAGAAGGGGCTCATCCCCGGCCGTTAACATAACAAACAAATAACAATACAACTTGCAATAAAGGCAGCCTTTGAAGTAGACGTAGTAGTACTACAAGGCCCAGCATTCCCTGAGTGCACTGCAGCGTGGCTGATAGAAATTCTCATTCATTGCCATTTGGCAAGCCAGTGTCAGACTGTGAATACGCTTTTAGAAGGGGCTCATCCCCGGCCGTTAACATAACAAACAAATAACAATACAACTTGCAATACAGGCAGCCTTTGTAGTAGTAGTAGTAGTACTACAAGGCCCAGCATTCCCTGAGTGCACTGTGGCGTGGCTGATAGAAATTCTCATTCATTGCCATTTGCCAAGCCAGTGTCAGTGTGTGAATACGCTTTTAGAAGGGGCTCA
This sequence comes from Rhinoderma darwinii, assembly GCF_050947455.1. Lineage (NCBI taxonomy): Eukaryota > Metazoa > Chordata > Amphibia > Anura > Rhinodermatidae > Rhinoderma > Rhinoderma darwinii. The sequence continues at coordinate 65,430,611 of NC_134688.1, forward strand.
TCCCGGCCGTTAACATAACAAACAAATAACAATACAACTTGCAATACAGGCAGCCTTTGTAGTAGACGTAGTAGTACTACAAGGCCCAGCATTCCCTGAGTCCACTGCGGCGTGGCTGATAGAAATTCTCATTCATTGCCATTTGCCAAGCCAGTGTCAGTGTGTGAATACGCTTTTAGAAGGGGCTCATCCCCGGCCGTTAACATAACAAACAAATAACAATACAACTTGCAATAAAGGCAGCCTTTGTAGTAGACGTAGTAGTACTACAAGGCCCAGCATTCCCTGAGTGCACTGCGGCGTGGCTGATAGAAATTCTCATTCATTGCCATTTGCCAAGCCAGTGTCAGTGTGTGAATACGCTTTTAGAAGGGGCTCATCCCCGGCCGTTAACATAACAAACAAATAACAATACAACTTGCAATACAGGCAGCCTTTGTAGTAGTGGTAGTAGTACTACAAGGCCCAGCATTCCCTGAGTGCACTGCGGCGTGGCTGATAGAAATTCTCATTCATTGCCATTTGCCAAGCCAGTGTCAGTGTGTGAATACGCTTTTAGAAGGGGCTCATCCCCGTCCGTTAACATAGCAAACAAACAACAATACAACTTGCAATACAGGCAGCATTTGTAGTAGACGTAGTAGTACTACAAGGCCCAGTATTCCCTGAGTGCACTGCGGCGTGGCTGATAGAAATTCTCATTCATTGCCATTTGCCAAGCCATTGTCAGTGTGTGAATACGCTTTTAGAAGGGGCTCATCCACCGGCCGTTAACATAACAAACAAATAACAGTACAACTTGCAATACAGGCAGCCTTTGTAGTAGACGTAGTAGTACTACAAGGCCCAGCATTCCCTGAGTGCACTGCGGCGTGGCTGATAGAAATTCTCATTCATTGCCATTTGCCAAGCAAAGTGTCAGTGTGTGAATACGCTTTTAGAAGGGGCTCATCCCCGGCCGTTAACATAACAAACAAATAACAATACAACTTGCAATACAGGCAGCCTTTGTAGTAGTGGTAGTAGTACTACAAGGCCCAGCATTCCCTGAGTGCACTGCGGCGTGGCTGATAGAAATTCTCATTCATTGCCATTTGCCAAGCCAGTGTCAGTGTGTGAATACGCTTTTAGAAGGGGCTCATCCCCGGCCGTTAACATAACAAACAAATAACAATACAACTTGCAATACAGGCAGCCTTTGTAGTAGACGTAGTAGTACTACAAGGCCCAGCATTCCCTGAGTGCACTGCGGCGTGGCTGATAGAAATTCTCATTCATTGCCATTTGCAAGCCAGTGTCAGTGTGTGAATACGCTTTTAGAAGGGGCTCACCCCCGGCCGTTAACATAACAAACAAATAACAATACAACTTGCAATATAGGCAGCCTTTGTAGTAGTGGTAGTAGTACTACAAGGCCCAGCATTCCCTGAGTGCACTGCGGCGTGGCTGATAGAAATTGTCATTCATTGCCATTTGCCAAGCCAGTGTCAGTGTGTGAATACGCTTTTAAAAGGGGCTCATCCCCGGCCATTAACATAACAAACAAATAACAATACAACTTGCAATACAGGCAGCCTTTGTAGTAGTGGTAGTAGTACTAAAAGGCCCAGCATTCCCTGAGTGCACTGTGGCGTGGCTGATAGAAATTCTCATTCATTGCCATTTGCCAAGCCAGTGTCAGTGTGTGAATACGCTTTTAGAAGGGGCTCATCCCCGGCCATTAACATAACAAACAAATAACAATACAACTTGCAATACAGGCAGCCTTTGTAGTAGTGGTAGTAGTACTACAAGGCCCAGCATTCCCTGAGTGCACTGCGGCGTGGCTGATAGAAATTCTCATTCATTGCCATTTGCCAAGCCAGTGTCAGTGTGTGAATATGCTTTTAGAAGGGGCTCATCCCCGGCCGTTAACATAACAAACAAATAACAATACAACTTGCAATACAGGCAGCCTTTGTAGTAGACGTAGTAGTACTACAAGGCCCAGCATTCCCTGAGTGCACTGCGGCGTGGCTGATAGAAATTCTCATTCATTGCCATTTGCAAGCCAGTGTCAGTGTGTGAATACGCTTTTAGAAGGGGCTCATCCCCGGCCGTTAACATAACAAACAAATAACACTACAACTTGCAATACAGGCAGCCTTTGTAGTAGACATAGTAGTACTAAAAGGCCCAGCATTCCCTGAGTGCACTGCGGCGTGGCTGATAGAAATTCTCATTCATTGTCATTTGCCAAGCCAGTGTCAGTGTGTGAATACGCTTTTAGAAGGGGCTCATCCCCGGCCGTTAACATAACAAACAAATAAAAATACAACTTGCAATACTGGCAGCCTTTGTAGTACTGGTAGTATACTACAAGGCCCAGCATTCCCTGAGTGCACTGCGGTGTGGCTGATAGAAATTCTCATTCATTGCCATTTGCTAAGCCAGTGTCAGTGTGTGAATACGCTTTTAGAAGGGGCTCATCCCCGGCCGTTAACATAACAAACAAATAACAATACAACTTGCAATACAGGCAGCCTTTGTAGTAGTGGTAGTAGTACTACAAGGCCCAGCATTCCCTGAGTGCACTGCGGCGTGGCTGATAGAAATTCTCATTCATTGCCATTTGCCAAGCCAGTGTCAGTGTGTGAATACGCTTTTAGAAGGGACTCATCCCCGGCCGTTAACATAACAAACAAATAACAATACAACTTGCAATACAGGCAGCCTTTTTAGTAAACGTAGTAGTACTACAAGGCCCAGCATTCCCTGAGTGCACTGCGGCGTGGCTGATAGAAATTCTCATTCATTGCCATTTGACAAGCCAGTGTCAGTGTGTGAATACGCGTTTAGAAGGGGCTCATCCCCGGCCGTTAACATAACAAACAAATAACAATACAACTTGCAATACAGGCAGCCTTTGTAGTAGACGTAGTAGTACTACAAGGCCCAGCATTCCCTGAGTGCACTGCGGCGTGGCTGATAGAAATTCTCATTCATTGCCATTTGCCAAGCCAGTGTCAGTGTGTGAATACGCTTTTAGAAGGGGCTCATCCCCGTCCGTTAACATAGCAAACAAACAACAATACAACTTGCAATACAGGCAGCATTTGTAGTAGACGTAGTAGTACTACAAGGCCCAGTATTCCCTGAGTGCACTGCGGCGTGGCTGATAGAAATTCTCATTCATTGCCATTTGCCAAGCCATTGTCAGTGTGTGAATACGCTTTTAGAAGGGGCTCATCCACCGGCCGTTAACATAACAAACAAATAACAGTACAACTTGCAATACAGGCAGCCTTTGTAGTAGACGTAGTAGTACTACAAGGCCCAGCATTCCCTGAGTGCACTGCGGCGTGGCTGATAGAAATTCTCATTCATTGCCATTTGCCAAGCCAGTGTCAGTGTGTGAATACGCTTTTAGAAGGGGCTCATCCCCGGCCGTTAACATAACAAACAAATAACAATACAACTTGCAATACAGGCAGCCTTTGTAGTAGACGTAGTAGTACTACAAGGCCCAGCATTCCCTGAGTGCACTGCGGCGTGGCTGATAGAAATTCTCATTCATTGCCATTTGCCAAGCCAGTGTCAGTGTGTGAATACGCTTTTAGAAGGGGCTCATCCCCGGCCGTTAACATAACAAACAAATAAAAATACAACTTGCAATACAGGCAGCCTTTGTAGTAGTGGTAGTATACTACAAGGCCCAGCATTCCCTGAGTGCACTGCGGTGTGGCTGATAGAAATTCTCATTCATTGCCATTTGCTAAGCCAGTGTCAGTGTGTGAATACGCTTTTAGAAGGGGCTCATCCCCGGCCGTTAACATAACAAACAAATAACAATACAACTTGCAATACAGGCAGCCTTTGTAGTAGACGTAGTAGTACTACAAGGCCCAGCATTCCCTGAGTGCACTGCGGCGTGGCTGATAGAAATTCTCATTCATTGCCATTTGCCAAGCCAGTGTCAGTGTGTGAATACGCTTTTAGAAGGGGCTCATCCCCGGCCGTTAACATAACAAACAAATAACAATACAACTTGCAATATAGGCAGCCTTTGTAGTAGTGGTAGTAGTAATACAAGGCCCAGCATTCCCTGAGTGCACTGCGGCGTGGCTGATAGAAATTCTCATTCATTGCCATTTGCCAAGCCAGTGTCAGTGTGTGAATACGCTTTTAAAAGGGGCTTATCCCCGGCCATTAACATAACAAACAAATAACACTACAACTTGCAATACAGGCAGCCTTTGTAGTAGTGGTAGTAGTACTAAAAGGCCCAGCATTCCCTGAGTGCACTGTGGCGTGGCTGATAGAAATTCTCATTCATTGCCATTTGCCAAGCCAGTGTCAGTGTGTGAATACGCTTTTAGAAGGGGCTCATCCCCGGCCATTAACATAACAAACAAATAACAATACAACTTGCAATACAGGCAGCCTTTGTAGTAGTGGTAGTAGTACTACAAGGCCCAGCATTCCCTGAGTGCACTGCGGCGTGGCTGATAGAAATTCTCATTCATTGCCATTTGCAAGCCAGTGTCAGTGTGTGAATATGCTTTTAGAAGGGGCTCATCCCCGGCCGTTAACATAACAAACAAATAACAATACAACTTGCAATACAGGCAGCCTTTGTAGTAGACGTAGTAGTACTACAAGGCCCAGCATTCCCTGAGTGCACTGCGGCGTGGCTGATAGAAATTCTCATTCATTGCCATTTGCAAGCCAGTGTCAGTGTGTGAATACGCTTTTAGAAGGGGCTCATCCCCGGCCGTTAACATAACAAACAAATAACAATACAACTTGCAATATAGGCAGCCTTTGTAGTAGTGGTAGTAGTACTACAAGGCCCAGCATTCCCTGAGTGCACTGCGGCGTGGCTGATAGAAATTCTCATTCATTGCCATTTGCCAAGCCAGTGTCAGTGTGTGAATACGCTTTTAGAAGGGGCTCATCCCCGGCCGTTAACATAACAAACAAATAACAATACAACTTGCAATACAGGCAGCCTTTGTAGTAGTGGTAGTAGTACTACAAGGCCCAGCATTCCCTGAGTGCACTGCGGCGTGGCTGATAGAAATTCTCATTCATTGCCATTTGCCAAGCCAGTGTCAGTGTGTGAATACGCTTTTAGAAGGGGCTCATCCCCGGCCGTTAACATAACAAACAAATAACAATACAACTTGCAATACAGGCAGCCTTTGTAGTAGACGTAGTAGTACTACAAGGCCCAGCATTCCCTGAGTGCACTGCGGCGTGGCTGATAGAAATTCTCATTCATTGCCATTTGCAAGCCAGTGTCAGTGTGTGAATACGCTTTTAGAAGGGGCTCATCCCCGGCCGTTAACATAACAAACAAATAACAATACAACTTGCAATATAGGCAGCCTTTGTAGTAGTGGTAGTAGTACTACAAGGCCCAGCATTCCCTGAGTGCACTGCGGCGTGGCTGATAGAAATTCTCATTCATTGCCATTTGCCAAGCCAGTGTCAGTGTGTGAATACGCTTTTAAAAGGGGCTCATCCCCGGCCATTAACATAACAAACAAATAACACTACAACTTGCAATACAGGCAGCCTTTGTAGTAGTGGTAGTAGTACTAAAAGGCCCAGCATTCCCTGAGTGCACTGTGGCGTGGCTGATAGAAATTCTCATTCATTGCCATTTGCCAAGCCAGTGTCAGTGTGTGAATACGCTTTTAGAAGGGGCTCATCCCCGGCCATTAACATAACAAACAAATAACAATACAACTTGCAATACAGGCAGCCTTTGTAGTAGTGGTAGTAGTACTACAAGGCCCAGCATTCCCTGAGTGCACTGCGGCGTGGCTGATAGAAATTCTCATTCATTGCCATTTGCCAAGCCAGTGTCAGTGTGTGAATATGCTTTTAGAAGGGGCTCATCCCCGGCCGTTAACATAACAAACAAATAACAATACAACTTGCAATACAGGCAGCCTTTGTAGTAGACGTAGTAGTACTACAAGGCCCAGCATTCCCTGAGTGCACTGCGGCGTGGCTGATAGAAATTCTCATTCATTGCCATTTGCAAGCCAGTGTCAGTGTGTGAATACGCTTTTAGAAGGGGCTCATCCCCGGCCGTTAACATAACAAACAAATAACAATACAACTTGCAATATAGGCAGCCTTTGTAGTAGTGGTAGTAGTACTACAAGGCCCAGCATTCCCTGAGTGCACTGCGGCGTGGCTGATAGAAATTCTCATTCATTGCCATTTGCCAAGCCAGTGTCAGTGTGTGAATACGCTTTTAAAAGGGGCTCATCCCCGGCCGTTAACATAACAAACAAATAACACTACAACTTGCAATACAGGCAGGCTTTGTAGTAGACATAGTAGTACTAAAAGGCCCAGCATTCCCTGAGTGCACTGCGGCGTGGCTGATAGAAATTCTCATTCATTGTCATTTGCCAAGCCAGTGTCAGTGTGTGAATACGCTTTTAGAAGGGGCTCATCCCCGGCCATTAACATAACAAACAAATAACAATCCAACTTGCAATACAGGCAGCCTTTGTAGTAGACGTAGTAGTACTACAAGGCACAGCATTCCCTGAGTGCACTGCGGCGTGGCTGATAGAAATTCTCATTCATTGCCATTTGCCAAGCCAGTGTCAGTGTGTGAATACGCTTTTAGAAGGGGCTCATCCCCGGCCGTTAACATAACAAACAAATAACAATACAACTTGCAATACAGGCAGCCTTTGTAGTAGTGGTAGTAGTACTACAAGGCCCAGCATTCCCTGAGTGCACTGCGGCGTGGCTGATAGAAATTCTCATTCATTGCCATTTGCCAAGCCAGTGTCAGTGTGTGAATACGCTTTTAGAAGGGGCTCATCCCCGGCCGTTAACATAACAAACAAATAACAATACAACTTGCAATACAGGCAGCATTTGTAGTAGACGTAGTAGTACTACAAGGCCCAGCATTCCCTGAGTGCACTGCGGCGTGGCTGATAGAAATTCTCATTCATTGCCATTTGCCAAGCCAGTGTCAGTGTGTGAATACGCTTTTAGAAGGGGCTCATCCCCGGCCGTTAACATAACAAACAAATAACAATACAACTTGCAATACAGGCAGCCTTTGTAGTAGACGTAGTAGTACTACAAGGCCCAGCATTCCCTGAGTGCACTGCGGCGTGGCTGATAGAAATTCTCATTCATTGCCATTTGCCAAGCCAGTGTCAGTGTGTGAATACGCTTTTAGAAGGGGCTCATCCCCGGCCGTTAACATAACAAACAAATAAAAATACAACTTGCAATACAGGCAGCCTTTGTAGTAGTGGTAGTATACTACAAGGCCCAGCATTCCCTGAGTGCACTGCGGTGTGGCTGATAGAAATTCTCATTCATTGCCATTTGCTAAGCCAGTGTCAGTGTGTGAATACGCTTTTAGAAGGGGCTCATCCCCGGCCGTTAACATAACAAACAAATAACAATACAACTTGCAATACAGGCAGCCTTTGTAGTAAACGTAGTAGTACTACAAGGCCCAGCATTCCCTGAGTGCACTGCGGCGTGGCTGATAGAAATTCTCATTCATTGCCATTTGACAAGCCAGTGTCAGTGTGTGAATACGCGTTTAGAAGGGGCTCATCCCCGGCCGTTAACATAACAAACAAATAACAATACAACTTGCAATACAGGCAGCCTTTGTAGTAAACGTAGTAGTACTACAAGGCCCAGCATTCCCTGAGTGCACTGCGGCGTGGCTGATAGAAATTCTCATTCATTGCCATTTGCCAAGCCAATGTCAGTGTGTGAATACGCTTTTAGAAGGGGCTCATCCCCGACCGTTAACATAACAAACAAATAACAATACAACTTGCAATACAGGCAGCCTTTGTAGTAGACATAGTAGTACTACAAGGCCCAGAATTCCCTGAGTGCACTGCGGCGTGGATGATAGAAATTCTCATTCATTGCCATTTGCCAAGCCAGTGTCAGTGTGTGAATACGCTTTTAGAAGGGGCTCATCCCCGGCCGTTAACATAACAAACAAATAACAATACAACTTGCAATACAGGCAGCCTTTGTAGTAGACGTAGTAGTACTACAAGGCCCAGCATTCCCTGAGTGCACTGCGGCGTGGCTGATAGAAATTCTCATTCATTGCCATTTGCCAAGCCAGTGTCAGTGTGTGAATACGCTTTTAGAAGGGGCTCATCCCCGGCCGTTAACATAACAAACAAATAACAATACAACTTGCAATACAGGCAGCCTTTGTAGTAGACGTAGTAGTACTACAAGGCCCAGCATTCCCTGAGTGCACTGCGGCGTGGCTGATAGAAATTCTCATTCATTGCCATTTGCCAAGCCAGTGTCAGTGTGTGAATACGCTTTTAGAAGGGGCTCATCCCCGGCCGTTAACATAACAAACAAATAACAATACAACTTGCAATACAGGCAGCCTTTGTAGTAGACGTAGTAGTACTACAAGGCCCAGCATTCCCTGAGTGCACTGCGGCGTGGCTGATAGAAATTCTCATTCATTGCCATTTTCCAAGCCAGTGTCAGTGTGTGAATACGCTTTTAGAAGGGGCTCATACCCGGCCGTTAACATAACAAACAAATAACAATACAACTTGCAATACAGGCAGCCTTTGTAGTAGACGTAGTAGTACTACAAGGCCCAGCATTCCCTGAGTGCACTGCGGCGTGGCTGATTCAAATTCTCATTCATTGCCATTTGCCAAGCCAGTGTCAGTGTGTGAATACGCTTTTAGAAGGGGCTCATCCCCGGCCGTTAACATAACAAACAAATAACAATACAACTTGCAATACAGGCAGCCTTTGTAGTAGACGTAGTAGTACTACAAGGCCCAGCATTCCCTGAGTGCACTGCGGCGTTTCTGATAAAAATTCTCATTCATTGCCATTTGCCAAGCCAGTGTCAGTGTGTGAATACGCTTTTAGAAGGGGCTCATCCCCGGCCGTTAACATAACAAACAAATAACAATACAACTTGCAATACAGGCAGCCTTTGTAGTAGTGGTAGTAGTACTACAAGGCCCAGCATTCCCTGAGTGCACTGCGGCGTGGCTGATAGAAATTCTCATTCATTGCCATTTGCCAAGCCAGTGTCTGTGTGTGAATACGCTTTTAGAAGGGGCTCATCCCCGGCCGTTAACATAACAAACAAATAACAATACAACTTGCAATACAGGCAGCCTTTGTAGTAGACGTAGTAGTACTACAAGGCCCAGCATTCCCTGAGTGCACTGCGGCGTTTCTGATAAAAATTCTCATTCATTGCCATTTGCCAAGCCAGTGTCAGTGTGTGAATACGCTTTTAGAAGGGGCTCATCCCCGGCCGTTAACCTAACAAACAAATAACAATACAACTTGCAATACAGGCAGCCTTTGTAGTAGTGGTAGTAGTACTACAAGGCCCAGCATTCCCTGAGTGCACTGCGGCGTGGCTGATAGAAATTCTCATTCATTGCCATTTGCCAAGCCAGTGTCAGTGTGTGAATACGCTTTTAGAAGGGGCTCATCCCCCAGGTTTTGATTCAACTTGCTGCACTCCAGCAGTGAAATGTCTGGGAAAAAAAAGGTTGTGAAAGGACGGGGTAGAGGAAAAAACACCCATGCCGTCTCCTCTTCCAGTCCAAATGTTGGATCTGTTGGTGCCAGACCCAGTACCAGCATTTGTGGCACAAGACATGTGCCCAGTTCCACTAGTAGCAGCTGCCATGTGGTAGTAGTATTAGCAAGCCAGACTTGTCCATCTCCTCCGGTGGACGGGTTACTTTAGACAATACGGCCATTGTGGACTGGTTGGCTGGCTCGCGGTCATCTCAGCAGGAAGACTCTGACGATCTGGCTTCAAGCCCGGTTTCATTGGATTCCAGATCCTCTACAGTTCCTTGGCACAGTGACAGTAGTAATATATGTATTTCTAGCGTTTCCATTCCATCATCTATGTCTTCGCTCCCCCTTCCTAGCGGGGAGCCATCTTTCCTGAGAGTCCTAAGAGACATCTCCTCGGGTGCGAAGGAAGATACTGAACAACGTAGTGATGATGATTATGATTTGTTTTTCGCGAGTCAGCCAACGGAGTGTGTTGCGGCGGTGGTGGAGGTGGAAGCGGTGTCCGAGACGAATAGCTGCGGTAGTGGGGGTGTTGGTGGTGGTAGCCGTGGTGGCAGACACAGTAATGAGGGGGGGGCATGGAGCCCGCCATGATGTCACATCACATTCACAACACAGTGACAGAAGTGGCGGGGATGATGAGGAAGGCTATGATGATGATGATGTTGTTTTAGACAGGACGTGGGAACCAGGTGACGAGGTGATGACGGCGTCAGAGGAGGAGGGTAGTAGTGGCGGCACTGGCCGTGATAAACATCCAAGCCGAGGTAGGGGCAGAAGTCAATCTGCAAAACGTTGCAGCGGTAGGGTCAGCTCAGGAGCCGGTGACGGCGACACTGATGCTGGTGTAGGCTCCCGAAAAAAGCCTGCCAGACAAGGGGCAAGCTCAGGTGGTGGTGGTGGTGGTGGACGTGGTACTACCTCTTTACGGTACTCTGCCGTGTGGCAATTTTTCTGTACCTTCCCAGAGGACGAAAACATGGCACAGTGCCGTATCTGCAAGCAGAAAGTAAGGCGTGGGCAGGGCAGCAATGTAGGAACTACCGCTCTATGTAAACACATGGAGCGGCATCACAAGGCCATGTGGGACAATCGACATGCCCCACCATCATCATGTACATCTAATGAAGACCCCTATGCAGCTGCTGCTGCTGCTGCTCCGAGTCCCTGTCATCTAAGTAGTAGCCAGGCCTTATCCACCATGTCGTTGTCATCATCATCATCACTGTCATCTAGTGCTCCTCCTACGTCCTGTCAGTTATCCATTACGGAATCGTTGTCCAATAAGCAACAATATATACCCAGTCATCCACTTGTCGTGCGGCTTAATTCACACCTGGCTAAGTTGTTGGTGGTGCAGTCGCTGCCGTACCACCTGGTCGACTCCGCCGGCTTCAAGCAATTGATGGCGTGCGCTCAGCCTAGGTGGCGAATACCTAGCCGACATTACTTCTCCAAAACAGCTGTCCCTGCCTTGCACAAGCATGTGGAGGAAAAGGTGTGCCAGTCCTTGCAATTATCCGTGTGCAGCAGGGTACATGCCACCGTCGACACGTGGAGAAGCAACTATGGGCAGCAACAGTACATGTCTTTCACGGCCCACTGGGTCAATATTTTGCAGTCCGATGCACCACCGCAGCAATGCCAGGCATTACCACCTCCACGCTTGTATCTTTCTGGTTCAACTCCGGACACCAGGCGCCTACCATCCTCCTCCTCCTCCTACTCCTCCTCCTCCTCCTCCTCCTCCTTGCCTTCCTCCTTGGAGGTCTTCCCGTCCCCGACAGGACACAGCGTATCTTCCACTCCTCCTCTCTCCTCTTTTCATAAGTGCAAGGTGAAGCGCCACAACGCTGTCTTACACCTGCTGAGCCTGGGCGAGAAAAGCCACACAGGGCAGGAGCTGCTGCTGTGCATCAAGGAGGAAATCGCACGCTTGCTGTCTCCTCTGAAACTCACACTGGGCAATGTTGTCTCTGATAATGGCAAGAACGTTGTGGCTGCACTGCGTCTAGGTCACCTGACACACGCTCCTTGCATGGCACATGTGATCAATCTGGTCATAACACGCTTCTTAAAGTCATATGTTGGTTTGAAGGGTGTGCTGGCCATGTCCAGGAGGGTTTGCGTTCGCTTTAGACGTTCGTATGCATTTAAGCACGCCCTCCTGGACTTGCAGCGTCAAAACAATCTCCCAGAACACAGCCTGATTTGCGACGTTCCAACACGCTGGAATTCCACCCTGCACGTGTTGGACCGTCTGTACGAACAGCGGAAAGCCGTGAATGATTTCCTGATGCAGCAGACGGGCAGCGTTTGGAGCCAGTGTAATTTCGAGCTCAGGCACTGGCAGCTGGTTAGAGACACGTCGCGTTTTGAGGCCCTTTGAAGAGGCCACACGATTTGTGAGCCGTGACGCTAGCGGAATGAACGATGTTATGCCGCTGATATTCATTATGGAGCAAACGCTCACAGCGATGATTCAGCAAAGGATGGAGGAAGGATCACATCTGGCTATGGATGTTGAGGAGGAGGAGGAGGAGGATGAGGATGAGGAAACAGGACCTGAAGAGGAGCTGGATTTGGAGATGGAATCACAGGAAGGGATAGGGGACGAGGCAGCCGCACAACATGACAGTGATGGTGGTGATGACGAGTCTGACGACGACCTTGATGATGGACAACCATGGCAGTATGGGGCGGAGATGGAACCAACCGGGCCCTCTGAAACGCTGGCCAGGATGGCGAGCTGTATGCTTCGTTACTTGCGCGCTGACTGTCGTATTGTTAGAATGAAGCAAAGAGATGAGTACTGGATAGCCACACTTTTAGACCCTCGGTATAAAGCCAGAATGGGGGAGTTTTTTGCACCTTCCGAGAGGGAGGCAAAATTGGATTATTATCGAGAGAAGCTATGCAGCCAGCTTGTCACGGCTTTCAAACGGCAAACACCTGCTGCAAGCATGTCTGACCGGGGGGCCACTCTCCGCTCCCCACTGTCTCATCGTTCCACCGCCTCTGGCAGAGCTACCCCTGCAATAGGCGGTAGCCGCGGCAGCAGCAGCGGCGGCGGCAGCAGCAGCAGCAGCCAATTCAGTTTGGAAAATATGATGACAACATTTTTACATCCAATACCCCGACCTGACACACATCGTAGTCACCAAAGGGATGTTCACCATCACCAGGTGCAGCACCTAAACAACCAGGTTCACTCGTACCTGGACTGTGCCCTTTCTCCGTCAGAAATGCTGATCCCAGACCCCATGGACTTCTGGGTGAACAGATTGGATCATTGGCAAGAACTGGCCCAGTTTGCCATGGGTGTACTGTCTTGTCCACCCTCCAGTGTAGCGTCAGAGAGGGTATTCAGCGCAGCAGGGGGCTTCGTCACCCCTAAGCGAACAAGATTGTCCGCCAACAGCTTGGAAAATCTCACGTTTCTGAAAATGAATCAAGCGTGGATCGGTGAGGATTTTAAAACCCCTGTGCCTGATGCCACTGATTAGATCTGACATTACTGCTGCTGCTGCCGCTGCCGCCTTCTACTGCTACTACGGGATTCTGTCCTGTCCACTCTTTTTTTTAATGTGCTGCTGCTACTACTACCACCCTTGCTGTCTGTGTTGGCTACCTCTACTACCACCAATACACCTCCACTGCCGCCCGTCTGCTACAAGCAGGCCTGCCCCACCACAGGACTTTGTCCAGTGACTGTCCAGTGTCTTTTAATGTGCTGCTACTACTCACCCTTGCCAAAAAAAAGGGTAAATTTTTGGAGAGCTTGTGAAAAGCCATTGCTGGTTGCTTTTACATCCATGTATGGAAGAACCCCGGCAGGCATCTGCCAATAAAAAGGGTCAATTTTTGGAGGGCTTGTGAAAAGCCATTGCTTGTTGCTTTTACATCCATGTATGGAAGAACCCCGGCAGGCATCTGCCAAAAAAAGGGTCAATTTTGGAGGGCTTGTAAAAAATTGTGTAGTACCGTGTTGCTTTTACATCCATGTATGGAAGAACCCCGGCAGGCATCTGCCAAAAAAAAGGGTCAATTTTTGGAGGGCTTGTGAAAAGCCATTGCTTGTTGCTTTTACATCCATGTATGGAAGAACCCCGGCAGGCATCTGCCAAAAAAAAAAGGTCAATTTTTGGAGGGCTTGTCAAAAGCCATTGCTTGTTGCTTTTACATCCATGTATGGAAGAACCATGGCAGGCATCTGCCAAAAAAAAGGGTCAATTTTTGGAGGGCTTGTCAAAAGCCATTGCTTGTTGCTTTTACATCCATGTATGGAAGAACCCAGGCAGGCATCTGCCAAAAAAAAAGGGTCAATTTTTGGAGAGCTTGTCAAAAGCCATTGCTTGTTGCTTTTACATCCATGTATGGAAGAACCCCGGCAGGCATCTGCCAATAAAAAGGGTACATTTTTTGAGGGCTTGTGAAAAGCCATTGCTTGTTGCTTTTACATCCATGTATGGAAGAACCCCGGCAGGCATCTGCCAATAAAAAGGGTCAATTTTTGGAGGGCTTGTGAAAAGCCATTGCTGGTTGCTTTTACATCCATGTATGGAAGAACCCCGGCAGGCATCTGCCAATAAAAAGGGTAAATTTTTGGAGGGCTTGTCTAAAGCCATTGCTTGTTGCTTTTACATCCATGTATGGAAGAACCCCGGCAGGCATCTGCTAACAAAAAGGGTCAATTTTTGGAGGGCTTGTCAAAAGCCATTGCTTGTTGCTTTTACATCCATGTATGGAAGAACCCCGGCAGGCATCTGCCAAAAAAAGGGTCAATTTTTGGAGGGCTTGTCAAAAGCCATTGCTTGTTGCTTTTACATCCATATATGGAAGAACCCCGGCAGGCATCTGCCAATAAAAAGGGTCAATTTTTGGAGGGCTTGTGAAAAGCCATTGCTTGTTGCTTTTACATCCATGTATGGAAGAACCCCGGCAGGCATCTGCCAATAAAAAGGGTCAATTTTTGGAGGGCTTGTGAAAAGCCATTGCTTGTTGCTTTTACATCCATGTATGGAAGAACCCCGGCAGGCATCTGCCAATAAAAAGGGTCAATTTTTGGAGGGCTTGTCAAAAGCCATTGCTTGTTGCTTTTACATCCATGTATGGAAGAACCCCGGCAGGCATCTGCCAATAAAAAGGGTCAATTTTTGAAGGGCTTGTCAAAAGCCATTGCTTGTTGCTTTCATGTATGGAAGAACCCCGGCAGGCATCTGCCAAAAAAAAGGGTACATTTTTGGAGGGCTTGTGAAAAGCCATTGCTTGTTGCTTTTACATCCATGTATGGAAGAACCCCGGCAGGCATCTGCCAATAAAAAGGGTCAATTTTTGGAGGGCTTGTGAAAAGCCATTGCTTGTTGCTTTTACATCCATGTATGGAAGAACCCCGGCAGGCATCTGCCAATAAAAAGGGTCAATTTTTGGAGGGCTTGTCAAAAGCCATTGCTTGTTGCTTTTACATCCATGTATGGAAGAACCCCGGCAGGCATCTGCCAATAAAAAGGGTCAATTTTTGAAGGGCTTGTCAAAAGCCATTGCTTGTTGCTTTCATGTATGGAAGAACCCCGGCAGGCATCTGCCAAAAAAAAGGGTACATTTTTGGAGGGCTTGTGAAAAGCCATTGCTTGTTGCTTTTACATCCATGTATGGAAGAACCCCGGCAGACATCTGCCAATAAAAAGGGTCAATTTTTGGAGGGCTTGTGAAAAGCCATTGCTTGTTGCTTTTACATCCATGTATGGAAGAACCCCGGCAGGCATCTGCCAATAAAAAGGGTCAATTTTTGGAGGGCTTGTCAAAAGCCATTGCTTGTTGATTTTACATCCATGTATGGAAGAACCCCGGCAGGCATCTGCAAAAAAAAGGGTCAATTTTTGGAGGGCTTGTGAAAAGCCATTGCTTGTTGCTTTTACATCCATGTATGGAAGAACCCCGGCAGGCATCTGCCAATAAAAAGGGTCAATTTTTGGAGGGCTTGTCAAAAGCCATTGCTTGTTGCTTTTACATCCATGTATGGAAGAACCCCGGCAGGCATCTGCCAATAAAAAGGGTCAATTTTTGGAGGGCTTGTGAAAAGCCATTGCTTGTTGCTTTTACATCCATGTATGGAAGAACCCCGGCAGGCATCTGCCAAAAAAAAGGGTCCATTTTTGGAGGGCTTGTCAAAAGCCATTGCTTGTTGCTTTTACCTCCATGTATGGAAGAACCCCGGCAGGCATCTGCCAAAAAAAAAGGGTCAATTTCTGGAGAGCTTGTCAAAAGCCATTGCTTGTTGCTTTTACATCCATGTATGGAAGAACCCCGGCAGGCATCTGCCAATAAAAAGGGTCAATTTTTGGTGGGCTTGTCAAAAGCCATTGCTTGTTGCTTTTACATCCATGTATGGAAGAACCCCGGCAGGCATCTGCCAAAAAAAGGGTCAATTTTTGGAGGGCTTGTCAAAAGCCATTGCTTGTTGCTTTTACATCCATGTATGGAAGAACCCCGGCAGGCATCTGCCAATAAAAAGGGTCAATTTTTGGAGGGCTTGTCAAAAGCCATTGCTTGTTGCTTTTACATCCATGTATGGAAGAACCCCGGCAGGCATCTGCCAATAAAAAGGGTCAATTTTTGGAGGGCTTGGGAAAAGCCATTGCTTGTTGCTTTTACATCCATGTATGGAAGAACCCCGGCAGGCATCTGCCAATAAAAAGGGTCAATTTTTGGAGGGCTTGTCAAAAGCCATTGCTTGTTGATTTTACATCCATGTATGGAAGAACCCCAGCAGGCATCTGCCAAAAAAAAGGGTCAATTTTTGGAGGGCTTGTGAAAAGCCATTGCTTGTTGCTTTTACATCCATGTATGGAAGAACCCCGGCAGGCATCTGCCAATAAAAAGGGTCAATTTTTGGAGGGCTTGTGAAAAGCCATTGCTTGTTGCTTTGGCATCCATGTATGGAAGAACCCCGGCAGGCATCTGCCAATAAAAAGGGTCAATTTTTGGAGGGCTTGTCAAAAGCCATTGCTTGTTGCTTTTACATCCATGTATGGAAGAACCCCGGCAGGCATCTGCCAATAAAAAGGGTCAATTTTTGGAGGGCTTGTGAAAAGCCATTGCTTGTTGCTTTTACATCCATGTATGGAAGAACCCCGGCAGGCATCTGCCAAAAAAAAGGGTCCATTTTTGGAGGGCTTGTCAAAAGCCATTGCTTGTTGCTTTTACCTCCATGTATGGAAGAACCCCGGCAGGCATCTGCCAAAAAAAAAGGGTCAATTTCTGGAGAGCTTGTCAAAAGCCATTGCTTGTTGCTTTTACATCCATGTATGGAAGAACCCCGGCAGGCATCTGCCAATAAAAAGGGTCAATTTTTGGTGGGCTTGTCAAAAGCCATTGCTTGTTGCTTTTACATCCATGTATGGAAGAACCCCGGCAGGCATCTGCCAAAAAAAGGGTCAATTTTTGGAGGGCTTGTCAAAAGCCATTGCTTGTTGCTTTTACATCCATGTATGGAAGAACCCCGGCAGGCATCTGCCAATAAAAAGGGTAAATTTTTGGAGGGCTTGTCAAAAGCCATTGCTTGTTGCTTTTACATCCATGTATGGAAGAACCCCGGCAGGCATCTGCCAATAAAAAGGGTCAATTTTTGGAGGGCTTGTCAAAAGCCATTGCTTGTTGCTTTTACATCCATGTATGGAAGAACCCCGGCAGGCATCTGCCAATAAAAAGGGTCAATTTTTGAAGGGCTTGTCAAAAGCCATTGCTTGTTGCTTTCATGTATGGAAGAACCCCGGCAGGCATCTGCCAAAAAAAAGGGTACATTTTTGGAGGGCTTGTGAAAAGCCATTGCTTGTTGCTTTTACATCCATGTATGGAAGAACCCCGGCAGGCATCTGCCAATAAAAAGGGTCAATTTTTGGAGGGCTTGTCAAAAGCCATTGCTTGTTGCTTTTACATCCATGTATGGAAGAACCCCGGCAGGCATCTGCCAATAAAAAGGGTCAATTTTTGGAGGGCTTGTCAAAAGCCATTGCTTGTTGCTTTTACATCAATGTATGGAAGAACCCCGGCAGGCATCTGCCAAAAAAAAGGGTCAATTTTTGGAGGGCTTGTGAAATGCCATTGCTTGTTGCTTTTACATCCATGTATGGAAGAACCCCGGCAGGCATCTGCCAATAAAAATGGTCAATTTTTGGAGGGCTTGTCAAAAGCCATTGCTTGTTGCTTTTACATCCATGTATGGAAGAACCCCGGCAGGCATCTGCCAATAAAAAGGGTCAATTTTTGGAGGGCTTGTCAAAAGCCATTGCTTGTTGCTTTCATGTATGGAAGAACCCCGGCAGGCATCTGCCAAAAAAAAGGGTCAATTTTTGGAGGGCTTGTCAAAAGCCATTGCTTGTTGCTTTTACATCCATGTATGGAAGAACCCCGGCAGGCATCTGCCAATAAAAAGGGTCAATTTTTGGAGGGTTTGTGAAAAGCCATTGCTTGTTGCTTTTACATCCATGTATGGAAGAACCCCGGCAGGCATCTGCCAAAAAAAAGGGTCAATTTTTGGAGGGCTTGTCAAAAGCCATTGCTTGTTGCTTTTACATCCATGTATGGAAGAACCCTGGCAGGCATCTGCCAAAAAAAAGGGTCAATTTTTAAAGGGCTTGTCAAAAGCCATTGCTTGTTGCTTTTACATCCATGTATGGAAGAACCCCGGCAGGCATCTGACAAAAAAAAGGGTCAATTTTTGGAGGGCTTGTCAAAAGCCATTGCTTGTTGCTTTTACATCCATGTATGGAAGAACCCCGGCAGGCATCTGCCAATAAAAAGGGTCAATTTCTGGAGGGCTTGTGAAAAGCCATTGCTTGTTGCTTTTACATCCATGTATGGAAGAACCCCGGCAGGCATCTGCCAATAAAAAGGGTCAATTTTTGGAGGGCTTGTGAAAAGCCATTGCTTGTTGCTTTTACATCCATGTATGGAAGAACCCCGGCAGGCATCTGCCAATAAAAATGGTCAATTTTTGGAGGGCTTGTCAAAAGCCATTGCTTGTTGCTTTTACATCCATGTATGGAAGAACCCCGGCAGGCATCTGCCAATAAAAAGGGTCAATTTTTGGAGGGCTTGTCAAAAGCCATTGCTTGTTGCTTTCATGTATGGAAGAACCCCGGCAGGCATCTGCCAAAAAAAAGGGTCAATTTTTGGAGGGCTTGTCAAAAGCCATTGCTTGTTGCTTTTACATCCATGTATGGAAGAACCCCGGCAGGCATCTGCCAATAAAAAGGGTAAATTTTTGGAGGGTTTGTGAAAAGCCATTGCTTGTTGCTTTTACATCCATGTATGGAAGAACCCCGGCAGGCATCTGCCAAAAAAAAGGGTCAATTTTTGGAGGGCTTGTCAAAAGCCATTGCTTGTTGCTTTTACATCCATGTATGGAAGAACCCTGGCAGGCATCTGCCAAAAAAAAGGGTCAATTTTTAAAGGGCTTGTCAAAAGCCATTGCTTGTTGCTTTTACATCCATGTATGGAAGAACCCCGGCAGGCATCTGACAAAAAAAAGGGTCAATTTTTGGAGGGCTTGTCAAAAGCCATTGCTTGTTGCTTTTACATCCATGTATGGAAGAACCCTGGCAGGAATCTGCCAAAAAAAAGGGTCAATTTTTGGAGGGCTTGTCAAAAGCCATTGCTTGTTGCTTTTACATCCATGTATGGAAGAACCCCGGCAGGCATCTGCCAAAAAAAAAGGGTCAATTTTTGGAGGGCTTGTCAAAAGCCATTGCTTGTTGCTTTTACATCCATGTATGGAAGAACCCCGGCAGGCATCTGCCAATAAAAAGGGTAAATTTTTGGAGGGCTTGTGAAAAGCCATTGCTTGTTGCTTTTACATCCATGTATGGAAGAACCCCGGCAGGCATCTGCCAATAAAAAGGGTCAATTTTTGGAGGGCTTGTGAAAAGCCATTGCTTGTTGCTTTTATATCCATGTATGGAAGAACCCCGGCATGCATCTGCCAATAAAAAGGGTCAATTTTTGGAGGGCTTGTCAAAAGCCATTGCTTGTTGATTTTACATCCACGTATGGAAGAACCCCAGCAGGCATCTGCCAAAAAAAAGGGTCAATTTTTGGAGGGCTTGTGAAAAGCCATTGCTTGTTGCTTTTACATCCATGTATGGAAGAACCCCGGCAGGCATCTGCCAATAAAAAGGGTCAATTTTTGGAGGGCTTGTGAAAAGCCATTGCTTGTTGCTTTTACATCCATGTATGGAAGAACCCCGGCAGGCATCTGCCAATAAAAATGGTCAATTTTTGGAGGGCTTGTCAAAAGCCATTGCTTGTTGCTTTTACATCCATGTATGGAAGAACCCCGGCAGGCATCTGCCAATAAAAAGGGTCAATTTTTGGAGGGCTTGTCAAAAGCCATTGCTTGTTGCTTTCATGTATGGAAGAACCCCGGCAGGCATCTGCCAAAAAAAAGGGTCAATTTTTGGAGGGCTTGGGAAAAGCTATTGCTTGTTGCTTTTACATCCATGTATGGAAGAACCCCGGCAGGCATCTGCCAAAAAAAAAGGGTCAATTTTTGGAGGGCTTGTGAAAAGCCATTGCTTGTTGCTTTTACATCCATGTATGGAAGAACCCCGGCAGGCATCTGCCAATAAAAAGGGTCAATTTTTGGAGGGCTTGTGAAAAGCCATTGCTTGTAGCTTTTACATCCATGTATGGAAGAACCCCGGCTGGCATCTGCCAATAAAAGGGGTCAATTTTTGGAGGGCTTGTCAAAAGCCATTGCTTGTTGCTTTTACATCCATGTATGGAAGAACCCCGGCAGGCATCTGCCAATAAAAAGGGTCAATTTTTGGAGGGCTTGTGAAAAGCCATTGCTTGTTGCTTTTACATCCATGTATGGAAGAACCCCGGCAGGCATCTGCCAATAAAAAGGGTCAATTTTTGGAGGGCTTGTCAAAAGCCATTGCTTGTTGCTTTTACATCCATGTATGGAAGAACCCCGGCAGGCATCTGCCAATAAAAAGGGTCAATTTCTGGAGGGCTTGTGAAAAGCCATTGCTTGTTGCTTTTACATCCATGTATGGAAGAACCCCGGCAGGCATCTGCCAAAAAAAAGGGTAAATTTTTGGAGGGCTTGTCAAAAGCCATTGCTTGTTGCTTTTACATCCATGTATGGAAGAACCCTGGCAGGCATCTGCCAAAAAAAAGGGTCAATTTTTAAAGGGCTTGTCAAAAGCCATTGCTTGTTGCTTTTACATCCATGTATGGAAGAACCCCGGCAGGCATCTGCCAAAAAAAAGGGTCAATTTTTGGAGGGCTTGTGAAAAGCCATTGCTTGTTGCTTTTACATCCATGTATGGAAGAACCCCGGCAGGCATCTGCCAATAAAAAGGGTCAATTTTTGGAGGGCTTGTCAAAAGCCATTGCTTGTTGCTTTTACATCCATGTATGGAAGAACCCCGGCAGGCATCTGCCAATAAAAAGGGTCAATTTTTGAAGGGCTTGTCAAAAGCCATTGCTTGTTGCTTTCATGTATGGAAGAACCCCGGCAGGCATCTGCCAAAAAAAAGGGTACATTTTTGGAGGGCTTGTGAAAAGCCATTGCTTGTTGCTTTTACATCCATGTATGGAAGAACCCCGGCAGGCATCTGCCAATAAAAAGGGTCAATTTTTGGAGGGCTTGTGAAAAGCCATTGCTTGTTGCTTTTACATCCATGTATGGAAGAACCCCGGCAGGCATCTGCCAAAAAAATGGTCAATTTTTGGAGGGCTTGTCAAAAGCCATTGCTTGTTGCTTTTACATCCATGTATGGAAGAACCCCGGCAGGCATCTGCCAATAAAAAGGGTAAATTTTTGGAGGGCTTGTCAAAAGCCATTGCTTGTTGCTTTTACATCCATGTATGGAAGAACCCCGGCAGGCATCTGCCAATAAAAAGGGTAAATTTTTGGAGGGCTTGTCAAAAGCCATTGCTTGTTGCTTTTACATCCATGTATGGAAGAACCCCGGCAGGCATCTGCCAATAAAAAGGGTCAATTTTTGAAGGGCTTGTCAAAAGCCATTGCTTGTTGCTTTCATATATGGAAGAACCCCGGCAGGCATCTGCCAAAAAAAAGGGTACATTTTTGGAGGGCTTGTGAAAAGCCATTGCTTGTTGCTTTTACATCCATGTATGGAAGAACCCCGGCAGGCATCGGCCAATAAAAAGGGTCAATTTTTGGAGGGCTTGTCAAAAGCCATTGCTTGTTGCTTTTACATCAATGTATGGAAGAACCCCGGCAGGCATCTGCCAAAAAAAAGGGTCAATTTTTGGAGGGCTTGTGAAAAGCCATTGCTTGTTGCTTTTACATCCATGTATGGAAGAACCCCGGCAGGCATCTGCCAATAAAAAGGGTTCAATTTTTGGAGGGCTTGTCAAAAGCCATTGCTTGTTGCTTTTACATCCATGTATGGAAGAACCCCGGCAGGCATCTGCCAATAAAAAGGGTCAATTTTTGGAGGGCTTGGGAAAAGCCATTGCTTGTTGCTTTTACATCCATGTATGGAAGAACCCCGGCAGGCATCTGCCAATAAAAAGGGTCAATTTTTGGAGGGCTTGTCAAAAGCCATTGCTTGTTGATTTTACATCCATGTATGGAAGAACCCCAGCAGGCATCTGCCAAAAAAAAGGGTCAATTTTTGGAGGGCTTGTGAAAAGCCATTGCTTGTTGCTTTTACATCCATGTATGGAAGAACCCCGGCAGGCATCTGCCAATAAAAAGGGTCAATTTTTGGAGGGCTTGTGAAAAGCCATTGCTTGTTGCTTTGGCATCCATGTATGGAAGAACCCCGGCAGGCATCTGCCAATAAAAAGGGTCAATTTTTGGAGGGCTTGTCAAAAGCCATTGCTTGTTGCTTTTACATCCATGTATGGAAGAACCCCGGCAGGCATCTGCCAATAAAAAGGGTCAATTTTTGGAGGGCTTGTGAAAAGCCATTGCTTGTTGCTTTTACATCCATGTATGGAAGAACCCCGGCAGGCATCTGCCAAACAAAAAGGGTCCATTTTTGGAGGGCTTGTCAAAAGCCATTGCTTGTTGCTTTTACCTCCATGTATGGAAGAACCCTGGCAGGCATCTGCCAAAAAAAAAGGGTCAATTTCTGGAGAGCTTGTCAAAAGCCATTGCTTGTTGCTTTTACATCCATGTATGGAAGAACCCCGGCAGGCATCTGCCAATAAAAAGGGTCAATTTTTGGTGGGCTTGTCAAAAGCCATTGCTTGTTGCTTTTACATCCATGTATGGAAGAACCCCGGCAGGCATCTGCCAAAAAAAGGGTCAATTTTTGGAGGGCTTGTCAAAAGCCATTGCTTGTTGCTTTTACATCCATGTATGGAAGAACCCCGGCAGGCATCTGCCAATAAAAAGGGTAAATTTTTGGAGGGCTTGTCAAAAGCCATTGCTTGTTGCTTTTACATCCATGTATGGAAGAACCCCGGCAGGCATCTGCCAATAAAAAGGGTCAATTTTTGGAGGGCTTGTCAAAAGCCATTGCTTGTTGCTTTTACATCCATGTATGGAAGAACCCCGGCAGGCATCTGCCAATAAAAAGGGTCAATTTTTGAAGGGCTTGTCAAAAGCCATTGCTTGTTGCTTTCATGTATGGAAGAACCCCGGCAGGCATCTGCCAAAAAAAAGGGTACATTTTTGGAGGGCTTGTGAAAAGCCATTGCTTGTTGCTTTTACATCCATGTATGGAAGAACCCCGGCAGGCATCTGCCAATAAAAAGGGTCAATTTTTGGAGGGCTTGTCAAAAGCCATTGCTTGTTGCTTTTACATCCATGTATGGAAGAACCCCGGCAGGCATCTGCCAATAAAAAGGGTAAATTTTTGGAGGGCTTGTCAAAAGCCATTGCTTGTTGCTTTTACATCAATGTATGGAAGAACCCCGGCAGGCATCTGCCAAAAAAAAGGGTCAATTTTTGGAGGGCTTGTGAAAAGCCATTGCTTGTTGCTTTTACATCCATGTATGGAAGAACCCCGGCAGGCATCTGCCAATAAAAAGGGTCAATTTTTGGAGGGCTTGTCAAAAGCCATTGCTTGTTGCTTTCATGTATGGAAGAACCCCGGCAGGCATCTGCCAAAAAAAAGGGTCAATTTTTGGAGGGCTTGTGAAAAGCCATTGCTTGTTGCTTTTACATCCATGTATGGAAGAACCCCGGCAGGCATCTGCCAATAAAAAGGGTCAATTTTTGGAGGGCTTGTCAAAAGCCATTGCTTGTTGCTTTCATGTATGGAAGAACCCCGGCAGGCATCTGCCAAAAAAAAGGGTCAATTTTTGGAGGGCTTGTCAAAAGCCATTGCTTGTTGCTTTTACATCCATGTATGGAAGAACCCCGGCAGGCATCTGCCAATAAAAAGGGTCAATTTTTGGAGGGTTTGTGAAAAGCCATTGCTTGTTGCTTTTACATCCATGTATGGAAGAACCCCGGCAGGCATCTGCCAAAAAAAAGGGTCAATTTTTGGAGGGCTTGTCAAAAGCCATTGCTTGTTGCTTTTACATCCATGTATGGAAGAACCCTGGCAGGCATCTGCCAAAAAAAAGGGTCAATTTTTAAAGGGCTTGTCAAAAGCCATTGCTTGTTGCTTTTACATCCATGTATGGAAGAACCCCGGCAGGCATCTGACAAAAAAAGGGTCAATTTTTGGAGGGCTTGTCAAAAGCCATTGCTTGTTGCTTTTACATCCATGTATGGAAGAACCCTGGCAGGAATCTGCCAAAAAAAAGGGTCAATTTTTGGAGGGCTTGTCAAAAGCCATTGCTTGTTGCTTTTACATCCATGTATGGAAGAACCCCGGCAGGCATCTGCCAAGAAAAAAGGGTCAATTTTTGGAGGGCTTGTCAAAAGCCATTGCTTGTTGCTTTTACATCCATGTATGGAAGAACCCCGGCAGGCATCTGCCAATAAAAAGGGTAAATTTTTGGAGGGCTTGTGAAAAGCCATTGCTTGTTGCTTTTACATCCATGTATGGAAGAACCCCGGCAGGCATCTGCCAATAAAAAGGGTCAATTTTTGGAGGGCTTGTGAAAAGCCATTGCTTGTTGCTTTTACATCCATGTATGGAAGAACCCCGGCATGCATCTGCCAATAAAAAGGGTCAATTTTTGGAGGGCTTGTCAAAAGCCATTGCTTGTTGATTTTACATCCATGTATGGAAGAACCCCAGCAGGCATCTGCCAAAAAAAAGGGTCAATTTTTGGAGGGCTTGTGAAAAGCCATTGCTTGTTGCTTTTACATCCATGTATGGAAGAACCCCGGCAGGCATCTGCCAATAAAAAGGGTCAATTTTTGGAGGGCTTGTGAAAAGCCATTGCTTGTTGCTTTTACATCCATGTATGGAAGAACCCCGGCAGGCATCTGCCAATAAAAATGGTCAATTTTTGGAGGGCTTGTCAAAAGCCATTGCTTGTTGCTTTTACATCCATGTATGGAAGAACCCCGGCAGGCATCTGCCAATAAAAAGGGTCAATTTTTGGAGGGCTTGTCAAAAGCCATTGCTTGTTGCTTTCATGTATGGAAGAACCCCGGCAGGCATCTGCCAAAAAAAGGGTCAATTTTTGGAGTGCTTGGGAAAAGCTATTGCTTGTTGCTTTTACATCCATGTATGGAAGAACCCCGGCAGGCATCTGCCAAAAAAAAGGGTCAATTTTTGGAGGGCTTGTGAAAAGCCATTGCTTGTTGCTTTTACATCCATGTATGGAAGAACCCCGGCAGGCATCTGCCAATAAAAAGGGTCAATTTTTGGAGGGCTTGTGAAAAGCCATTGCTTGTAGCTTTTACATCCATGTATGGAAGAACCCCGGCTGGCATCTGCCAATAAAAGGGGTCAATTTTTGGAGGGCTTGTCAAAAGCCATTGCTTGTTGCTTTTACATCCATGTATGGAAGAACCCCGGCAGGCATCTGCCAATAAAAAGGGTCAATTTTTGGAGGGCTTGTCAAAAGCCATTGCTTGTTGCTTTTACATCCATGTATGGAAGAACCCTGGCAGGAATCTGCCAAAAAAAAGGGTCAATTTTTGGAGGGCTTGTCAAAAGCCATTGCTTGTTGCTTTTACATCCATGTATGGAAGAACCCCGGCAGGCATCTGCCAAGAAAAAAGGGTCAATTTTTGGAGGGCTTGTCAAAAGCCATTGCTTGTTGCTTTTACATCCATGTATGGAAGAACCCCGGCAGGCATCTGCCAATAAAAAGGGTCAATTTTTGGAGGGCTTGTCAAAAGCCATTGCTTGTTGCTTTTACATCCATGTATGGAAGAACCCCGGCAGGCATCTGCCAATAAAAAGGGTCAATTTTTGGAGGGCTTGTGAAAAGCCATTGCTTGTTGCTTTTACATCCATGTATGGAAGAACCCCGGCAGGCATCTGCCAAACAAAAAGGGTCCATTTTTGGAGGGCTTGTCAAAAGCCATTGCTTGTTGCTTTTACCTCCATGTATGGAAGAACCCTGGCAGGCATCTGCCAAAAAAAAAGGGTCAATTTCTGGAGAGCTTGTCAAAAGCCATTGCTTGTTGCTTTTACATCCATGTATGGAAGAACCCCGGCAGGCATCTGCCAATAAAAAGGGTCAATTTTTGGTGGGCTTGTCAAAAGCCATTGCTTGTTGCTTTTACATCCATGTATGGAAGAACCCCGGCAGGCATCTGCCAAAAAAAGGGTCAATTTTTGGAGGGCTTGTCAAAAGCCATTGCTTGTTGCTTTTACATCCATGTATGGAAGAACCCCGGCAGGCATCTGCCAATAAAAAGGGTAAATTTTTGGAGGGCTTGTCAAAAGCCATTGCTTGTTGCTTTTACATCCATGTATGGAAGAACCCCGGCAGGCATCTGCCAATAAAAAGGGTCAATTTTTGGAGGGCTTGTCAAAAGCCATTGCTTGTTGCTTTTACATCCATGTATGGAAGAACCCCGGCAGGCATCTGCCAA